>NW_006159525.1:11559871-11560649 GCF_000334495.1 Tupaia belangeri chinensis | reverse complement strand
TTTCCCTCTTTCTCTTTTTCCCTCTTTCTTTTGGTCTTTCTCTGGTGAGTCCAAGAGCACTGTAGCAAATAAAAAAAATAATAAAAAAATTTTAAAAAGATAATAAATAAAGTTAAATAAATAATTCTAAAAGAGAGAGAGAGACAGCAAAATACAAAATTAAGTAGCCTTATGGTTACAGCCCATAAGTCCTGTATGGTCAGTGTAAAGTTTATTCTGAATTTTACCTTTGCTTCGGATACATGCAACTTCTACTCCAGCTAATTTGCTTTAGTGACAGATCCCCAGTCAGGTCCTACCATTCCTCCCCAATGTTTATCCTTACCCAGAACACTCTGTCATTTTCTTGTAAGGTATTTTAAGCCCCACCCATCCACTCCACCCCCCTCCTATTCTGGCTCAAACCCTTAGCTTCAGTGATACTTTACTTAACTGAGCAGTCCACACAGATCCCCTCCTGTGAATTTCAATTGCTTTTTGCAGTATCTTTTATTTGACTTACAATAACCATATTCCACTTTTACATCATTTTGCACCTTCATATCTTTGTCAATGACTTTAGGACTACTGTGAAGTTGTACGTTCATAATCTACACATCTGTTAGGTACTTATATATTAAACTGAATTTTAATATAGTTCACCAGGTACTTTACATATGAATGTCATTCTGGCAAGCAATTTTTGTTTACTTTTTCCACTAAAAATGTCTTTTAATACAAAAGGCTTTTTAAAAAATCATGCTTGCCTCTCAATATGGACAATTTTGTTCACTCTTTC
>NW_006159525.1:11559287-11559853 GCF_000334495.1 Tupaia belangeri chinensis | reverse complement strand
ACAGCTTATCACATTTTTCTTGATTTCTTTTTTTTTTTAATTGTGGGTCTCTGCTTAAAAATCTGAAGATCCTTCTCTTATCTTAAGGATAAATGTAAACAAAAACTTTATTCCCAACCATATCTCTAAATGCAGGATATAAATCGTGAAGCACTATTTGTTTATATGTAAATATTTTAGACAGGTGCTTTCAAGAGATGTCCATTTTATTTAAAATACATTAAAAGTTGAAGGCAGCCAAAAGGTGTCTTAAGGGTTTTGTGTATTTTAGAGAGGAGTGTCAAGAATGTGGGCTTCCCAGGTTGTAAAACAGTAACTTCTTTGGACTTTCAGTTGTGCTTTGCCTGGCATTTTGTTTTTAAATCCAAAGGTAAATTTAATTTAGGGAGGAGATATTTCTGTTTGTCAGTTTCAAAAGCAATTTGTTTTTGTTTTGTTCTTTTTTTTTCCTTTAAAGCAGTAAATCTTTTGAAATTTGAACTCTACCCTTGTTTACTACAGTGGTTCTTGCCTTAGAGGTTAAAGTTTGCAGCTTAGCCTCTTCATTATCTCTGAAACCAGGAGAC
>NW_006159525.1:11558830-11559238 GCF_000334495.1 Tupaia belangeri chinensis | reverse complement strand
AAATTCTATTGGGAAAGCTAGTCCCAATGATTCCACTTGAGGCAGATTATGCTGTCCAAATGATGCTGCTAATATATATTTTCTTGATTCATAATACAAGTAACTACCACCAGTAAAATAGTACCTTGTCATTTGATCAAACATCTACCAGAAGAATGTTTCATTTTTGGACTCACACAAGAACAATTTGTGTTGTTTTGTGCCTTTCTCAAATACTTACTGACCAATATTTATATTAATAATTACTATCCTCTTGACGTTCACCCTAGCTTTGCACATTTTTCAACACTTCTTTTAGTATTTGATTTAATTTTCTTCTTGGACATCGTCTTCTTTCTTCTTCTTCTTTTTTTTTTTTTTTTTGATTACCCAAAGGCATATACACTCACCCAAGAGCAGTAGAGGGAG
>NW_006159525.1:11534500-11558448 GCF_000334495.1 Tupaia belangeri chinensis | reverse complement strand
TTTTTTTTTTGGCATCGTTTTTTTTTTTTTTTTTTTTTTTTTTTTTTTTTTTTTTATTACCAAAAGGCATATACACTCACCAGAGAGAGATAGAGGGAGAAGGAGAACCTATCCCCCAATGGGGCAAGGTCATGTCACAAACCCTTCTCCACCATTTCTCCAGCTTGTCAGGATTTTCGGCACAGAAACACACACATACAACTGGCACGTTTTTCAAGCCACTGGTTGGGATTCAAATTATGGTCAGCCATATGGAATTCTACTCCCTTAACCACTAGACTCCATAGTCAGCCCTTCTGGTCTCGTTTCTAAAATATTGAAAATAACAAAGAACTCGTGGTAGTCATTGTATGGAATCATTCTACTGTTATATATGTCCAAGAATACTTAAAGTTACTTCTGATTTCCAAAGTTTCTCCATGTGTATTTCTTATTTATTCTCTTATAGTAAAATTTTTAAAAACAAACACCGCACCTATTTTGAGTCAGCAAGAGTGTAGAATAGAAAGCTAAATCTTAATATTCTGAATAGACCATTTTAAAATAATTTATCTATTAAAATATAAAAGTGAAAATTGAGCATAAGAAAATAACATTTAATTTTAGTGAGCGACTGAAACCATACAAGGCTGGACCTGTTTAGTAGAACACAGGGGATGGCTAAACAGTAGCCCCTGAGGTGTACTGGAGGGACCAAACCATTACCTGCTTCTGTACGTGAGCCAAGAATGTCTCCTGTGTTTTAAACTTGTTGTAAAAAAATATAAAATAAAATAAAATAAAGAGACATTGAAATATAGTATTTCATAAAGTGTGGGAAACATGAAATTAAAGCAGAAAAATTACTATTAGAATTAAGTTAGTCTTATCATATTCAAAATTTTATCTTAAATTTTACATGATTCAATTGTATTTTTACTTTAAAATAACTTTAAAATGCTATACATTAGATGGAATTAAGAAAGAAAAAGCAAGAGAAGTTTAGAGGAGACTTTCAGCTCTGTTCCTCTTAGTTTTTTCCTTTAACTCTCTAGAAACAAATCACTGACTCTATGAAAAACAATTGTTTTTCATCTATTTAATTGCATATTGCCATCTGTCTTCTTCTAATATGCCTCAATGACCCTACCTCCTTCTGCAACACACCAACAGGCAAGTGAAATAGTACCATGTGATTGGTCTTTGGCAGGCTAGTCCCAGAGAAAGAGCTTAAAGCGATCTAGGGTCAATCCATGCCCAACTGGTTGACTTATTAATAAAATTTAATTTCCAAATAAAACTTAATTTCCATTTGCTTTTGGGGGGCCTTTCAATTATCATGATCCTTTCTCTCTAGTACCTCATCCATTAAAGCAAAACAATACAAAACAAAGCCTTTTCTTTTCTTTGTATTACATAACATCCATAATCTGATCTCTGTCCTACCTCAATGTTCTGTGTCTATCAGTTCTCTCAGTTCATGTGGGTACCATGACATCATTTCAGATGTGGACATCCATTAAAACCAACCAACAAAAACAAAAGATTTGACAGCCTCGTTTGTATATTTGGGTTTGAAATATTTGAAATACCATTTTAATACAAAGAAATCAAAAAAAGACACCATAAATGTCTCTTTTAAAAATTAACAATACCTCAATTTAAAAACTTGGCCAACTATTGCTTTATAAAAATAATAGGCTAAGATATTGCATATTCTTTTTACAAAGAAATTTTAGATTTTTTTTAAGATAAAGAAGAATATTTTACATAACACTATGTGATGTGAAATAATTGCTTAACCTCTGTTCCCTTTGCATCCTATTGGCCAGGATTCAGTTTCTCTTAGGAAGATATACTTAGATATACTCAGAAAGAAAATGAAAAGAAATTTGAGAACTACTCTGCATCATCTCTGCTGTAGAAAGTAAGAAAAGTGTCTCTGGAAGACGTCTTAGGAAGTCAGAACACAAAATGTAATCCTTAGATATACTCAGAAAGAAAATGAAAAGAAATTTGAGAACTACTCTGCATTATCTCTGCTGTAGAAAGTAAGAAAAGTGTCTCTGGAAGACGTAGAAATTATTTAATTAGGCCTAGAAAGATTAAACAAGAACATTTCATCTCTGAATTTAGAATTCCAATAGCTCTTTCAAGAACAAGAATGTCTAGTAGTCTCTTCACATTGACCCTAGGACATGAGTTGATAGTTATGACTAAATTCAGAGGTATGAGTTATCAGTGGAAGCTCCAGTCCTAGAATCAGAATGGAGCCTGTCAACTGCTAGTAATAATGACTAGTAAAAACCTGATACAAGAGACCAGCAGATGGTGTAATGGTTATGTTACTGGACGTTCACATGGTTTGGGTCCTGGACGCAACAACTTGAAACTCGCACCAGATGCATGTGTATGTGTGCCCAAAATCCCAAGAGGAGGAGGGATTATAGCTTCCCCCTTGGGGGAAGGGGTGATTTCTCACTTTCTGTCTCTCTGTCTCTCTGGCAAGAACACTCACCCAATAGCAAAAATCTAAATAAATAAATAAATACCTGAAACAATTGCTTGATTCTGTTATAAACCACATGTAGCTAATCAATTCCACCACACAGTGTGAGTTGCAATGGTTCTGAATCCACTTCATTTCTATAGGAGTAAATACATTGGCAAATAGATTCAACCTCTGAAGTTTCTGCTTGTTCTTTCTCTGCCATGTATACTCCATATTTAAAAAGTATTTGACTGATGATATGAAGAAATGAATGGATAGGTAGATAGACAAGTAGACATAAAAATAAAGCAAATAATGCAGTGAAATAGCAACTTGGAGGGATATATAGAATGACAATGTAAACTTTTCAAGGACGTTTTTGGTTTCCTTTTGTTTGTTTGTTTGTTTCTGATTTTTTTAAATGCTTTTCCCTGCAAAGGGTTTATCAAGACTAGAGATGAATGAGCATCATATTTTATATAGTCTGTGAATGGAACTGTGTAGAATTGTGAAGTGTACCGCAGTCTGATTGTTCCTGTTCTTGCCTAATTATCTTACTGTTATCGCTGTACCTGAGTGATATTTAGAAATTGTCATTTAGAATTTCTCAATAAGTACTACTGAGAAATAGTTCATCTCAGTTTATTCAACCACAGCTTATTGGAAATTCTTTACTTTTGAATGAGTATCCAGAATATTAAACAGTGTCATCTTAGGAAAAATAAGGAGGAAATTTTGATACTTGAGATAAAACTGCTAAAAAAACAACTAAATGCTTCAAAAAAGCTGTAGTTGTGTGCATAAATTGGTAGGATTCAATTTTAGAAAAATTACTAATCTAAAAACCAGTAAATCAGTCTTACTGCATCAGATTACCTTGTTTTGAAAAGTTCTGGCATGGAAATGTTCATATAAAGGACCAATTTCATACTGCAAGATATTTTTTGGAAACTTCCTTTTTTTCTGGCAAAATGAGCTGTTTGGTTCTTTTTGATAGTCTTGTGTCCTGTGATTCAAAGTGTGGAGTGGCGTATTTCATTTTTCTTCTTAACTTACTTTATTTTGTTTTTGTTGTCTTTTTTTTTTTAATTATTGCTTTCAAAGCACTACCCTTGGTGCTAAATTTTAAAACTGCTTCTTGTAGTCTGTTCGGCTAACAACAACAACAACAATAAACTTGCAAAAGCAATGAAGAAATTTTAAGAAGTCTGTCTCTCTGTCTCTCTCTTTCTGGTGAGCGCACAAGCCCTATAGCAAAAACCTCTCAAAAAAAAAAATTAGAAGTGAGAAAAGCACAAGACTTTAGACCTTGTCCAACAAAGATTATCAACATGTTTTATTTTAAATTTTCTGAACAGTCATTTTGGTTTTTAACCTGCTGAAATTTTGTTTTTATCTGGGCCACAATTAAAAAAAAAATCAATAAGAAATCCAGTGCTTTCAAATGTGCTAATAGACATTTATGCTCTCATATCTAATCTAATTTTCTTAGTCTTATTGGTCCTTCTGGGTCCCACTTTATGCCAGCAATTAAATTGTACTTAACAATATGCATTGTATCAGGCACACAGAGTCATAAAGTATGATTTTCATCTCTCGTAGCTTCTTTCCGATCTCTCTGATCATATAACATTCCCGTGTTCCTTATAGGTATCTCTTCCTTTAACTGATCTTCAAATAAATCCCCAATATGTATGATCTAATATCCACTTTTCTTTTCACTCAAGATGCCTCTTATCTAAGACTATGATTTATTAGAGGACTATTTACCAAGGAGTTTTCAGTACACATAACTATTTCATCTCTTTATACTGAGCTCCTTCCCCATATTTCCTTGAATATCTAGCTATAAAGTTCTTTAGTACCACAATTTCAGTATATCTCACACTGAATCAATGATCTTTCGTCCTCTTTAGCTTCTCTTCCATTATTTCTTACTTTGATAGTGACATCCACACATCACTCAAGTTAGAAACCTTGGAGCTCGGCACCAGCAGATAGCATAATTGCTATGTCACTGGACTCCCATGTAGTTGACCATGTTTCAAGTCCTGGACCCAGCAACTTGAAACTCATGTTGGGTGTGTGTGCGTGCGTGCCCAAAATCCAGAGAGGAGAAAGGAGGAGGAGGGATTGTAGCATGACCATTCTCCCTGGGGGATGATTTCTCACTTTCTATCTCTCCAGAGAGTTCACATGACCTATAACAAAGATCCCTCTCAAAAAGAAAAGAAAAAGAAACCTGGGAGCTCTCCAAGCATCTTCCTTCTCATCATTTCCTATCCCCAGTCCATCAAAAGTACATACTGATTTTCATTTCTGAATATTTATTCATTTCCATGTCCACCCTTTTCTAAGACCACTGATACAGTTCACCATTTTGTGCTTTTATTATTTCAGTATCCTGTCATCCGCTTGCTTTTAACTAATCCAGTTGCCATGATACTTCATAGCTATTTGTCTTAAATTAAAATGTAATTTCTTCAACATCTACTTTAAAACCTTTATCAGATCCCCAGAATTTAAGAGGAGGCTTTCTAAGCATGAAGTGTGATCCTGCAGCTTAACTCTCCAATTTCATTCTTTAGCATCTCTCCCGTGGGTCTTCAAAATCTTGTTCTGCGTGAAACCTCATTCTTTCACCCTCATCTGAAGAAACAGGACAAAATAATATCTTCATCTCACTTGGGTCTTCACAGCCTGGTCACTCACATCAATCCCCAACCTTCATGTAAGAGTTGTAAATGTCTGTTTTCTCTAGTTTCCCCTTTGTTTATTGTTTTGTTTTGTTTTATTTTGTTTGATAAGTTTTTGCTACAGGACGTATGTGCTTGCTAGAAAGAGAGAGAGAGAGAAAGCATGAGATCACCCCCAGGGGGCATGGTCATTTCCGGAGTTCTTGCCCTGATTTTCATGGATTATTCCTAGCCCAGCATTTCTCAACTTTATTTCAAGACTAACACATCTAGAACTTCAATATGCTGTGAAAGAAGCAATTCCTTACATTTGTGAAACAACTCAAGGAAGGAGATTATATCAAATTTTTAAAAACACCTTGGGTAACTGTAACATGTGGTCCTTCTCTGGGCAAGGGTTTTACTCTTATCTTCGCTCAGGCTCTCACTATCACCTATGTGCAACTGACTCACAGATTTTTTTTTACTTCTAGTTCTATTTTTTCCATTCTAAGACCATACATTTAACTGCCTCTTGCCACATCACACTATAGTCATGCCATTACTTCTCTGTCAAAATGGCTGAGGTGCATTTATTATTTTGTCTTCTCAGATCTGCTTCTCACACGACACTTCTTCATCCCACAAGTATTCAAACAGAAAAAAAGAAAAAAAAAAACAAAACTTGAGTTCATTGTAGCTTCTTTCCCTGCCATTATTCATTACATCGGTACTTCAGTTCTATTATTTATCCTTCCTCGTTCTTTTCATTACTTTTCACTTCTTTCTCTTCTCACTGTCATTTAGTACTCTGTTTAAAGTTACCAACTCATCACCATGTCTACATCTTTGCTTTCTGCAATCTATCTTCTAATCAGCTCCCAGAGAACATTTCCGAAATAACTCTTATGCCACTGCCTGGATTACAGGTCTTTTGAACTCCCACAACCTATAGGATAAAGTCCAAATTCCTCAGCCTGATACTAGCTCTCCACTGTCAGCTGAGTAGGAGCAAAGTTCACCAACCCAGTTTGGGTTATTTATTCAACAAATATTTATTAAGTAGAACCAGGCAATACTATAGATACCAGGGATACCAAGAGGAAAAGACAAGAAAACTTCCAACACTAAAGGAGTTTACATATTAAGTCAGAGAGAAATAAATAAATAAACACACATTCACATAAAGTGGTAAGTTCTGCGTGAAAAATGAAAATAGAAGGACACAGTTGACAGTAATTAGATGGCTGCTCTATAATGGGTTTGGGACTCAGAAAGCCAACATAAAAGGTGATATTTAGTGTGACACCTGAATAAAAGGAAGTCTTGGGAAGAACATTCTTGGAGAGAGAGCTGCATTGCAAAGGTACAGAAGTAAGGAAAAATTTATCATGTTTGAGGAACAAGAAGAAAAGTCAAAGAAGTTGAAATCTGGTGACCGAGTGGAAGAGTAGCAGAATGTCGGAGAGGTAAGCAGGAGACGTCATGGGCACATTGCTTGTGATGACGTGTCTGAGGCATATCTATGAAGATGTTTTGCAAGATGAGGTAGAGAAGAAGCTCATTAGAAGCAAAGAAATCAATAAATGAAGAGACCATACTCTCTCTTCTACTTCTATCACTATTTGTGCTTAAGCTCTAGCCATGCAAAACAATTTTCTTTTCTCCGGAAAAGGCTATCACATCATGCATCTCTGTGACTTTGTTCATGTCATTCCCTCTCTTCCAAAGGCCATTCCTGGGCCCAGTAACACATCACACTCACTTCTCCCTCTTTGAGTCAGATACTTCATGTTTTTCGTAGACTTCTTGGAACCCTTCTGTTGCCCCTCAAAGTCACTGATTAATTTATTCTGTGTTGCATTGTATTTATCTCAACTGAAGCACACACTGTTAGAGTCATTTATTTAAACACATGCATCTTATATAAGACTCTTTAAAGACAGAGAAAATAATTTTATGGAGTTTTGCAGCCTTGGTACTTATCGATGCCAGCACAGAATCTAGGTTCTGCTAATGCTGGTTGAAGCTATTTACTCGCCAGCATGTGTAAATGTCACAGCTGACTGGCTTTGGAATGGGTAAGATATTGGATGATCTACTGAAAAAAGAAAAGAAAGAAAGGAAGATGTGCTCTATCATGAAATTCCATTAAATAGAGCAGGATACAGTAACATATTTTCAATGTCAAAATGTAGACCCCTACTTTTTTTTTTATTTTGAAGAGTTTTGTCATAGGGCACAAGCACTCACCAAAGAAAGACAAAGATAGAGGAAAAGTGATAAATAATCCCCCCAAGGGGGGATGGATACACAACAGTCCCTTCTTCTCCATTATCCTCTCTGGATTTTGGGCATACACACACACACACGCACACACACACATGTCCAGCATTTTTTTTTCAAGCCACCAGGTCCAGCACTTGAACCACTCAGTTGGCCCTGTAGGATCCAGTGACTTAGCCACCATGCCACCTGCTGGACCCCTCCTACTATGATATATAGATCAAAGCTCAAAAACAAGCAATTAAAATCTCTCTCTCTCTCTCTTTTTTGTTTTTGATATGAACAGTAGATTCTGTTGGAGGAAGTTGGAGTCTGGAGACTGAATGAGAGACTAACATAATGTCAGAGAGATAAGCAGGAGACAGATCATAAGCATGTTGAAAAATGTGGGCCTTGATTTTTCACATGCTTCATGTTTTAATCTAGCTTTTTACATATCTTTGATTATCTGATTCTTACTTTATATGTTTATTAGCTACTATAAGATAAAAGCCCAAGTCTCAATGGTTTAACAAATCTTAGATTTATTTCTTGCTCATATCAAGTCCACTGTGTATTTGTAGGACACATAGCTTTATGTAATCATTTCAAAGAAGGATTTTTAAATTTTATGGCTCCTCTAACTTTTAGGACCTGAGCATTCTCCATTAGATCTCCTACATTCATCAAACATTGAGGAACGCCCTAGAGTTTGTAGAAATCAGATGTAGGAATGGTGTCCACATTCTTTTGGCCAAACCTCAGTAATATGGCCACAGTTAACGTCAGGGAGCCCGGGGGGGAAAATGTCTGATTGTGTGTCTAGGAAGGAGAGGAAAAGCAAGGTTATTAATGGGCAAGACTTAAGAGGAAAGGAATACATTTTCAGTGATTCCTTACAGATTAGCCACTCACAAAGTGCCATGGTTATCGTCTACAATCAAGTGTTTCAGACACCTGATCCTGGCAGACTTCTGAGGTGACGAATTAGGTTATCCATCCCTATACCAAGTGAATTACATCCACAAGGTTTGTTTCTAGCCCACTGATTGCAACACAGTAGGAGCTGAGACTACTGCAACCATGTATGCTTAGCCAGCACAATTAGGCTGGAACAAGAAGTTTGGCCACATGATCTGATGCTGATTTCAGTCTCTGGTTGCACTGGGAAAAAAACCAGTGCTTCAAAACCGTACAACCCAAAGTTTAGGGTCCTTTTCTTGAAGTCCAATGCAGGTCCTATTAGTTGTAAAATTGCAACAGGGGACCCACACTGCTGCTAATATTCTTGTTTCTTCTACTTTCCCCTAGTGAATGCTGTTCCAAGGGAGCTGCTGAATGCTACCTAGGCTTTTGCCTTTGTTTACTCAACACTGGTAATCTCTGCCCCAGGGTTTATGCTTAATTTTGGGCTTTCATGTAGTTTCAAGCTAAAGTTGCCTTCCTATGCTTATATGTGTCCAGTCTGGTCAATCTACACTTCCTTCTCAGTTTCAGTCTCCATATCAACCCTATATGACCTCATGAGAATATGAGATACTTCTTCTACACTACACCCTATTTCATCCAAATGGATGCCACAGTCTCCAATAAAAGTAAGTCAGGCTTTGTGCAGCCATGTCACCCAATGAGTTGAGGTTGCTTTGAAGTTCATAACTTGTGATTATCTGTTGAAGATGAAAGACTAAAATATCTGGTAGTTGAAACTCATTTGGAAGATATTACACTTTCATTGCATCACTGACACTACAATGCATTCACTCCACCATGAACATTATTAAAAATGAACGATATCACGTATTAAGTTGACCACAAAATGAATAGACTAATCTTTAACTTTTTCTCTAGTAGGAGAATTCTATCTGAACAATTTTCCAAACTTAATTTACAAAAAATAAGTACCATGAAAGACAAACTAGAGGCATTTTGGAAGATAAAAATAAGCTACAAGTAGTTTAGATGGGCTAGTCCAGGAAGACCTCTTTGAAAAAGTTATATGTGAATTACAACACGAAAGATATTTGTGAATTTGTCAAAGTGCAGAGAGGTGCAAGCAACCCAGACAGAGAAAAGAGCAAGTCAAAGGTCATTTGAAGATCTAGTCTGATGGTGCACTTGGTAGCAAACTGAGCTACAATGTCAGTAGTTACATGGCTGACTATGGGTATGGATCTCTGGATTAGCTTGTAAACATGCTGAACATGTGCATAAATGCCCAAGATCTTGATTTGAATTTTAGAAAAAAGGGATCATGGCATGATTAGGCCCTGTTAAGGGTCTCCTTTATCTCTCTCTCTCTCTCATGTGCATGCACATATTTACTTAACATGAATGAAGGAAACAGTTTCAGGAAGGAAATCAAGGCTATTTAGAGAACTGGAAGAATCGAAAGGTGAGCAGTGTGACTGAGTCCAGCTTGGGAGATGCCTAGTGGGGAATGTATGAAGGGTTGATACAATACGAGCTAGAGAAAGGACAAGTATGAAACACACTGTTAGTTACATTTTCTAATTTGGGTTTAATCCTAAGAAAAATAAAGGTCTATAAAGGGTTTCAATAAAAGTCTCAGGTGCTCAAACGCAGTGGCTGCCACATGGAAATTGGATTGAAAAGGGAAAGTGAGAAGGTGGGGTTATAGAAACGAATGCAGTTGGCCAGGTTAAATGCTTTGCACTGGGGCTGTGACGATGTAGAGCTATACAGTTATTTGAGATATATTCTGGTTATACAGTAGGCCATAAGAAAAGGCAATGAGTCATGTGACTTTTTGAGAAAAAAGCGCATTAGGAATAAAGGAAAGCATTGGCATAAAAATAATTATATTAGAAATGTATAAAAGACATTGTGGCCGTATATACCCATACAATGCTCCATTAAGCAACACATCTTATGAAAGGCTTAAGCCTAGAAAACTGGAAAAATCCTTGTTAAAAAACAAAACAAACAAAAAAACCTCAAATAGTATCACAGATCCGAACATAATAAACTATAATTAATAGATCTCTCAGAGTGGTACATTCCCATGAAAATGCTATGATTCGGAGTTTAAAAGGGAAGCCAACCATTGGGGCTTAGGAGTTGAATCCATGTTTTCATTGACATGTGAAGGTGAAATCCTCCTCTGAAACTAGAAAGCTACAGATCCTTAGAGAGGTACTTCAGTGGTTTCATTTAATGGTTATTGCAAAAGCTATCCAGGTAAGTCCCATGACAGCCTCCCGGGGTCCTTTGAAGGATCAATCAGACCACAGGATCAGAGGAGACTACTTTGCTCCAGGCATTTTCAGAATTTCAGGGACAGAGGATAACATATTATCTTATTATCTTAGCTTAGTATATGAGAATTCCAAGCCTTTCTTTTTTTTATTACTTTGTGTGTGTGTGTGGTGGGGGGTGGTGGTGGTGAGTGTTATTCTAGAGAAAACTTCTCTCTGGCAGTGTCTTTCTTATATTCATCAAAGATGGGTTATACTAGGCTGAGGGTATCTGTTAACCATTGATGGAACATCTGAGTCTCTGATTCACGTCCACAAATTTGAGCCCTAGACCCAGATTCCACAAATAAGAAAAAAAAATTCAAAATTTCATAAAGATGGAACAGGATACACAATTTTTGAGATAACATAATTGTTAGATTTTTAAAAATAAAGATGTGGGAGCAGCAGATGACATAGTGGTTACATCACTGGACTCCCACAAGGCCTACTGTGGTTTGAGTCTCAGGCTCAGTGGCTTGAAAATTATGCAGGGTGTGTGTGTGTGTGTATGCATGCCCAAGATCCCAGGAGGAGAATGGAGGAGAAAGGATTGCAGTGTGACTATCCCCCCAGG
Source organism: Tupaia belangeri chinensis (assembly GCF_000334495.1). Taxonomy (NCBI): domain Eukaryota; kingdom Metazoa; phylum Chordata; class Mammalia; order Scandentia; family Tupaiidae; genus Tupaia; species Tupaia belangeri. The sequence continues at coordinate 11,547,207 of NW_006159525.1, read as the reverse complement.
GGGTGACTTCTCACTTTCCCTCTCACCGTCTCTGTCTTTTTCTCTGGTGAGCACACGTGCCCTATGGCAAAAATCTCTAAAATAAATAAAATGAAAATAAAGATGTTCTGAATTTGAGAGACTTTTCAGTTGCACAAAATGTCCTGGTGGAGCACTGGAGGCTCCCAAGACCCTGAGTCCTATTAAGTCAAGTAGTACTTTATGGGTACAGTTGGAGCATCTTCTGTTCTCTGTCCCTCAGGGAACTAGCTCACAAGCATATGTTGGCTTCCCATCTCTGAATAGCTATGAAAGGGGAATGATACCAGGCTGAAGTCATTTTAGTATTTCTATGGACAGAGCAAGCAAGCACCTTATCAGCAGAAAATAAGCACACATGGAAAAGGGTACTTGCTATCCCAGGTAGTGAAGCCTCTCTGTTGGTAAGTTATGATACCAGTCTGAAGTCATTATGTTTATGTAGCACTTTCATTTTAGTATTTCTATGGACAGAGCAAGCAAGCACCTTATCAGCAGAAAATAAGCACACATGGAAAAGGGTACTTGCTATCCCAGGTAGTGAAGCCTCTCTGTTGGTAAGTTAGACCACTAGAAGTTTGAGTGCCAGATTGGGTAGCCTAAGGAGTCATTGTCCGTATCTTTTGTTTTACAAGCACAAAGGATTTTACAAAAATAGTTTATAATATTTATTAAAAGAAAATATTTTCTCCTTATACTTCATAGTGCTATTATCCTAAAGATGTCTCCCATTCAAAATTATACAGTTGGTGAATTCTTAAAAGTATGGGCAAAAAAAAATTGGAGGACATAAAAGCAGTGAAGGTACTTAATGAGAATAGGACAGTGTGGAATGGGGGAAGTGAAGAGAAGAGGATAGAGAAAGATAGCAAGTGAACAATAGAGAGGCAGGACGTTAGTGAGAAACAGATATGGCTTATTACCTGTTGATGATGACATGTATAGTATTCTCAACTGGATTGGTCTGAGAAGTATTTCATGATGGGCAAAGTATTTTTACAAGCAAAATGAGAAATAGCGATTGACTCTTTTAAAAAATAATTAGAATAATAAAAATAATGATTGGGGAAAACATAGAAAAGATATTGAATGTTGAAGTGGGGAGATTAATGTCTCTGTACTGACTGACATGCATGGCATTCCCTTTTGAAAAAACAATGTAATACACTGTAAAGTTATATGTAATCCAATGTAATATAAAGAAGATTATGATGATAATAAAAAATTAAAAAATTTTAAAAAAAGTATGGGTAAAATATCACTTTTCCGCCTTGTTGTCATAGTCATAAAACTCTACCATATTTATTCTTAATTATCTTTTTTCTAATAATATTAACTTACAATCTCTTGTTTATAACTTACCCCATGAATATCTGAATTATTTTTTCTATGGTGGGACCATTCAGTCAAGGGAGAGAAGAAGGAAGTGCCTAGGCTACAACAGTAATATGTCTGTTTATAGGACAGAGCCATTAATTTGCTGTTAGGTACCTTACTGTCTATCAAGTATATGGCTCTTTTCTTTTCTCTCTTTTTATTTCCTTTTCTCTCTTCATTTCTTTTCTTTTCTTTTTTAAGAGAGGTTTTTGCTATAGGGTATGAGAGTTTACAGGAGAGACAGAGAGACAGAAAGTGAGAAATTACCCCCAAAGGGAGGATGGCTACGCCACAATCCCTTCTTCTCCATTCTCCTCTCGGGATTTTGGACATACACACATGTGTCCACTGTGAGTTGTAAGCCACCAGGTCCAGTACTTGAACCATGGTCAACTACATGGGAGTCCAGCAATGTAAACATTATGCCATCTTCTGGTCCCAACAGCTCTTTTCTTTGAACAGATTAGGTAAACACAGATTAGGTAAATTATGCTTTTCATCAGTAAACATTTATCTACTCCCAATCCTGTTCTACATTCCATTCAAATATAAGTAAGCTATAATTCTTGTTTTTTTGTGTGCCTTGTAATCTATAATAAGATTTCTCAGGCTGAGCATTATTGACACTTCCTTGATAATTCTTTATTGTGGGGGATTATCCTGAGATATAGAATGTTCAGTATGGAGCAACCAAAAAAATAGAAAAAAACTTCAGACATGCCAACACTGTTTTACAAGCAGAAACAAACATGAACACAAGTACTTAAGACAGAAGCAGAAAGTGTGATGAAGCCCAGTGGATGCAAGCACCCCTTTAAATTAGTTGGCTTAAACTTGAATTCTGCTTCTATTAAGCAGGCTATTTGGCCCTTTCATTCTTAAGTTTCTTTTTCTGTAATGCTAGGCTAATTGTAGTATCTGCCATATGTTCTAGTGAGAATTAAATGACATTTTGTATGTGTGGGTGTGTGTGTGGGTGAGATTAGAATAGGTGTTTGCATCACATTGTCAGCATTAAATATGTGTTAGCTCTCACTCTAATAGAGAAATATTCCAGTTCAGCTTTAAAAGCTGTCTTTCAGAAGTGCTAGTGGAGAATCTCTTTGGATAGTTGCATATTCAATTAAGGCTTTGGATTAGGGAATCTCTGAGTCATCTATAACTTTATGTATCAGTAGCCATGCGAATAAAGGATTACAATCCAATCTTCCAAACTGCCTGAAAGTGATTTAACTTGCAAAAAAGATTAATTCTCACACATCTTCCTTAAATATTCATTCTATTTATATTGTTTACTATAGATTACAATATCAAACAGTCAGTACACAAAATTGTAAATATCTTCAGTCTTATTTTATTAAACAAGTTATATAATTCGACTTTGTTCTTATTGATCTTAGTGTAGAAATCAGACATCAATGCTGTTTCCTTCTTGTCTCTTCCATCACTCCATTCTTCCTCTTTCTCTTTCTCTCTCATTCCTTTCATCCTTCTTCCATTTAACAAAAGTTTACTGAGCATCTACTATGACCTCTGTGACAGGTCCTGGGGCTATACTTGTTATGAAGAAAAACACAGTCTGCCTATCAGGCTCCTATACTACAGTATCATACATGATTTATAGTGTCAAAGAAAAATACTGTTCATCTATCAATTCACATAATCATAGACTTGTTTTCTTATATTTCTTCAGCTTTACCTGCTAATTCAGTTCTGCTCTTCTTTTTTTTTTAACATAAATCAAAGTATTTTTCAGTTTTTGATTCCTAGATCCAAAAACACTTATCTTTTGCTTCCCCCCATCCCTCTCTGATAGATTATCAACGAGTGGAGAAAACATTCAGAAGCAATGTGAGTGAACTACTTGTCCACTGAAGCCCAGACAAAGTTTCATTTCTGATCAGATAGACGTAGAACGGGACCCAGGTAGTCAGCTGCTGCCCTTTTCCTTTCCTCCTAGAAGAAACACAACATCTGTGCTTCTGAAATACACTGCCCAGGGCATACACCTATCTTTCTCCTAGATCTCCAACTCCTGAAATTCCAGGGTGAACAAAGTTCTCAAAAGAATCTTCAGTCCTTAAGTAAACACTGAAATCTAAACTGAAAATAACATTCTATGCTTCAAGGGATATTGAATATTTGCACCTAAGACACTCATAGGGTGATTATGGTAACTTGGAAAAATATGGTAGGGCCAGACAAAGTTCATTGATCCATTATTTACCTTTTCTTTCAAAACATAATGCCAGGAAAGATGACAGGGAGAAAACAATCTAGAATCTCGTTATTATTAATAGATTATAATTAAAGTGATTTTAAAAAATGGAATAGCTTAGTTACTGAAAAACACAAACATAAAGAAAACATTAGAAAAATCTAATCTGGTTTACATTGTAGACTAATGGTTCTCAGATCATGGCTCGTGACAAAGTTTGCAAGTTAAGGTGGTGCAGCACCAAATCAGGGAGCTAACGGTGCGTGGGGAAGGGAAGGCAAGCCAATCTTTTGCACTTAATTGTCTTCCTTTAGTGCCATTGCTTTTAAGGGGTTTTACTTCTCTTTCTCTTGATTGATTTTTCTATAAAAAGTTCTTTAATTTTTAGATCATTTCATTTGCCCTTCTTTGAAACTAACTCAATTTCAAAAACCCTTCAGTGTTTTCCCATAAATTAAGCTTCATAAGTTAACTCCTTAGCATGAGATAAAGGATCGTTGTGACATAACCCAGTCAAAATATATCCACACATTGTAGGGGCTAGAGCTGAGATTCACATTTAAGCACTAAGTGCAGATTTCACTCTCCTAACCCCAATGTTATGTTGTCACTCACTGTGTCCCTTTGTAGCTCATTATCCCCAGTGCCTAGCTCTTGGCAGCATGAAACAAAAACTCGCCACGTAGATGAATGCTTGCATGACAGAGAAGGAAATGACCCTCTCTGGATGGTCTTTTCTTGACACTGATTCTATCTTGGGCTCTGGCCGTGTTCGGTTTAACCCATCCTTCCACCAATGAGACTCCAGTTCTGAAACCATACCAAGGAGCTATATGCCACGCTAATCGAAATTTAAAAGCCCAGACCAGAGAGCCATATTTAACTTAAACACTACAAGTTATTTAAACTTGGTTACTAAGTCAGCAAAAGACTTAAATAAATATATTTCTGAATAAGATATACAAACGATCAATAAGAATATGACATAATGCAGAACATTATGAATCATTTGAGAAATGCAAATAAGACCTACAATACAATAAAATATCAACACATGCTCATTAAGTTGGCTAGTATTAAAGCAAACAAACGAACTCCCCTGACAATTAGAAGAGCTGGTAAGGATGTGGAAAAATTGGACCCATTGTGCCTACTGGTGGGAATATAAAAGAATGTATGGAAAACAGTATGGAGGTTCTTCAGAAAATTAACAATAAAATTGTCATATAATCCCACTTCTGTGCATCAAGAAAGATCTTGAAGAAACATGTCCAAATCCCTGTTCATAGGAGTGCTATTTACAATAACCAAAGAGTGAAAGCAACCCAAGTGCCCATCCATAAATAAATGAAGAAATCAAATGTCGTGTATACATACTATGGAATATCATTTAGCTGTAAAAAGGAAGGAAATTCTAACACACACTATAACATAAAAAAATTTTGAAGACATTATGCTAAGCAAACTAATATAATCACAAAAAGGTAAATACTGTATGATTCCACTTGTATGAGATTATCTACTGTAACAAAATTTATAGCAATAGAAAGTAAGATGGTGGTTGCCATGGACAAGAAGATGGGAAAGTGGGGAGCTGTTTAGTGGGTACAGAGCATAACACAGCCAAAAGCTAGCTGTGAAGTCACCTCTCTTTTTCATTTTGTCACTGATTCTTTAACTGTTTTCAGCATTCCCACTAGATTAGGTGTATTTCTTGAATGGCAGGATTAGCCAATATTATTAGTTACCTTTTGAAAAATCTCACAGCAGCTTTACCATGGTTCCCCAAATGTTTACCTACGTAAGTCCTTCAGGTCTAAGGACATTTGTGTGTGTGTGTATGTGTTTTAAAGCATAAAATGCAAATATCATCTGTCTAAGGATATTTGTGTGTGTGTGTGTGTGTGTGTGTGTGTTTTAAAGCATAAAATGCAAATATCATAGTTGAAGGTTAGGAAAGACTAATGTCAACCATTAACCTTAAAAATAACAATTAACACTTCAGTCCAAATGAGTTTGTAACATTTTATTTAATAAAGAATGGATCAGTGGTTGTTAAATTTCCTGAGTTACTAGTAGTAGAATTCAGGGTGACATTGAAGGGATTAAAATGCAAATGCTTTTTCTTCTAGGGCAGAAAACTGTCCCTTTCTGCCACCAAGACACCACAGTACTTGACACAAGAGATACACTCAAAACTGATCTTTAGCCCACGGGTCTTGTGATGAAGAAGTTTAATAGAAGTAGAGGTTTAGAAAGTTTATGCATAGGTGTTGGTGTAGCGGTTATACTGTTCTGTGGCATTGGGAACTATAGCTTCTACATTTCCTGGTAAAAAGTACTGAAAAATGATAGGTAAGCTGGTCCCAAGACCAAATGGAAATATCAAGGATGAAAGAATATAGAAAATCAACTTTCTTTTCTTTGCAACTTCATTTATGTACATTTTTTTCTTTTACAAATTAGCAAAAGATGAAAATGAGACTTCCTGACATAGCTTTTAACGAAGTGTCCTTCAGATCAACATAAAAGGGGCCAGCAGATGTCGTAGATAATGTCACTGGATTCCCATGTGACCAACTGTAGTTTGAGTCCTGGACCCAGTGACTTGAATCTCACGCCAGGTGCATGTATGAGCATCTCCAAGATCCCAGGAGAAGAATGGAAGAGAAGGGATTGTGGTGTGCCTATTTCTCCTAGGGGGAGTAATCTCTCAATTTCCCTCTCACTGTCTCTGTCTCTCTCTTTCTGGCAAGTGCATGCACCCTAAGGCCAAAACCTTAAGAAAAAATAAAAGATTAATATGAAATACAATGTGTATGAGAGGCTTTGCTATAAATAAATTATATAAAGAAATGGGTAAGAAGCTATTCTACGATTTTCACATCTCCTCATTTACTTCAAGAATATAGAAGTCCTTACAGAGGGAATGAAAAGTGAATACAGTAAGGTATGCCTTGGGAAAGAGGTGCTGGCTGCCGTGCCCATCCCTCCTCTGAGACTGGTGGTGCTCCGTCTCTCCCACGCCCAGTGACGGCTGACTGTGTGCGGATTCAGAGAGCAGTGAAATGTGTTGGTAGTGTGGGCTCAGCTCCACTCATGACTAGAAAGACATGGCAGCCTGAGGTAGGACAGGATTAACTGCCCTGGTGGGAGTGGGGTCGGGGAGACAGCTTCCTGCACTCCAGAGGACTGGAATGAGGGGTTTGTGTTTCATGTTTCCTCACTCGCATGTATTACATGGGAAAGAAAACTGAAGAGCACTTAAATTGTAAGACAGTCAGTTAAATGGGCCAGGGATACTAGCTGGAGATGACAGAAAGGAATGCTGTGTTCCTGGGACCCACAAAGCTTTGCAAGGTACTATCATAAGTAAAAATATCTGCCCAGGTCAACAGAACTACGGAAGTGGGGTCCTCTGCAAATCCACACCAATGGCCCTTGAGAAAAAAAAGAAGCAAAACCCTTAATCATTTGCTAAAACCAGAAATTCTGAAATGTGATAAGGAAGGTCCAGTGCAGCCTCCTCCACTTCTGGGACCTAGAAGACAGACCCTGCTCGTTCTGTCATTGGAGGGAAGGAAGGATTGCACTATAAAAAGCAGAGGAAATCAGATGCATTCCAAACCCCACCTCCATTGCCCTTTTCCCTTTGAAGATTTCCAGTCAGAAGGAGGTCCAAACTGCTGAAAGGAGAAGATGTGATATTTGATGTCCCAACAAACGTCAATAGGACATTCTACTTTCTAAATCGAGATTCTGTGATGTGAAGGCGCCATAGGACAAAAAGGGAGCAGCAAATTCAGGAACCTCCTGGATTTTTCATTTAGAGTAAAATAAGATTATGGTCTGTGCTTAGATTTTTAATAAACAAACCACAACTAACTAAATATACAGATAAAGTAAAATTGCATTTGAGGACCTCAGGAGAGTGTTTAGGTCAGTTCACTTCAGAACTACTCTGGCTGGTAGCAATAACCTATATTATTATTATAATTACTCTTTCCTCTCACCTTGTGGTTACAGTGTATGCTCTTCCACCTGCTTCTGCAAGGTAAGTTAGCACATGAGCTTTTGTTTTGGAGTATTATTATAAGAGAAGTCTTGTCCCTCTCCAGTACTTCATAGGCACCGTGGTATCATCCTCAAAGGCAGGACCGTCTTAACATATTAGATAAAGCAGGGAATGACATCCTATAAACCACTGGTGGTGAGCATGAGTTAAGACACCCAGCAGGAGCAGATACTAACTCTCCCCCTGAAAGATTTCATTGCATGTTGCATATCAGGAAAGGAAGCTACATTTGCTTCAGTGGAATTGCATTTTCTGCATCCGAGTGATTTGTCCCTCCTATAAAATCATTTCCCATTCCACTACTGAAATGCCAGCAACTACGTACTTAGAAGCTTATGTGCTCACCCTCAGGCCAAAGGCCGCTCCGTGTCCTGTGTTTACATGTCCACCGTTCACAGCCTGCATTCTGAGAGGCCTCTGTGAAAACACAGCAAGTCCTCAGGGAAAGCACGCAAGGTTAGGGCTGCAAATTCTACTCAAGTTCCACTGCCTTGTTCTACAGTATTCTTTCATTCCTGAGTTCCTGAGGTCAAGGCCCCTGTATCTCACACTAAACCAGATTCTAACCTGACTCTATCCGGTCATGTTTCGGGTGCAAAGCTGATTCTATAATCTCAGTCTCAGCTCTCTCTACCTGCTGACAGATAGCTGCCTTTGGGAGTGAGCATTTTATGGATGAGTTGGTTGTGTGCCTGTGATACTTTCTTAAAATGATGCTTGTGGTTAAAAACAGTGTCAATTAAGATTTAACAAATGTTCAAGTATCTAGGAAGACCTCTGTTTGGGGTTTTAGGAATTCACCTGGATGCAAATTAAAGAATGAGTTGTCAGTCTTGACAAAACCCAGAGAAAAAGAAGTGGACAGTTTAGACGCAGTCTTCAAAGAACAGCCATATGGATGATTTAACTCTCAAACGTGCCCTGTTTCTATAGCACCTGGAAAATATTTGTTTTGCCTGTGAGTGAATATTTGACTTCCTATCTTTGGGGATTTCAAAGTATCTTCAAAGTATCTTCTTGTAGAGATTCCAGACATATGGGTATAGACTCAACTATGAACAAGCATGTTTAGAAAAGAGGAGGTTGCCAGCAGGTGGCGTGGTAGTTAAGGGCGCTGAGCTCCCACATGGCTTACCACAGTTCGGGTCCTGGACCTGGTGGCTTGCTTTCTCTCTCTCTTTCTCTGTCCCTCTTTGGTCAAAGTAAAACAAATCAAAATGAGTAAAGTTAAATAAAAATGATTCTAAAGAAAAAAAAAAGAAGAAGAAAAGAGGAGAATTTCTGTCCATTATTTTCATGGATACAACAATATTCTTCTACCTTGTCTCCCTGATTCTGTCTTTTGTCATCCTCAGTAGTCAGCAGTGGTGCTTAGGCAGAGGTGATTATGCTCCATTTGGCAATGTCTGGAAACACTTTTGCTGTTGTAACTGGGAGTTACGTAGTGGAATGATTCTAGCTTTACTAGTAGAAGACAAGGACACTGGTCAACATGCTACAGTGCTCAGGAAACCCCTCTACAAAAAAGAATCAAAATGTCAGTTGTGCGGCGAAACCCTGGTGTACCCCCACATTGTAGCAGGAACAATCCTTTACAAATATATAGCAGAAATGTTTCTCCTTCCAGTGATTTTCCTTTTTTTAATATTTATTAAATTTCATTTATTATTATTATTATTTAATTTGACCAGAGGGAGACAGGGAGAGAAAATAAATCCAGTTGGTTAAATCTGTAGACGTGCCACTCACAAATGCAAAAGACCAACTGCAATAAACTATAGCTTTGCAAGGTCTGGCCCCTCTACTTGTCAGATTTTATCTGTCAATATCCGCTCTGTCACATTCTGCACTCTGGGCACACCGGTACTATGTGAACGTACTATGCAAACATGCTAGATCCATAATGCCTCAGGACCTTGGCACTTGCTATGCTCTTTGTCTACACAGTTCTCTCCTCAAATACCCACATCGCTCATATCTCACCATCTGCACTTAAATCACTATTCATGAGTTCTTCTCTGCTATCTCGTGGAAAATAGTAACCTTATCATTTTCTATTTACAGTTTTATATTTTTAAACATATTATTGCTTTAACTTTTTTTAAAAAATTCTTGTATTTTATCTGTCTCTGCATCAAGTGAAGAGTTTTGTCTATTTTGTGTACTGCTGATTCCTCAGTCCCCTGAAAATGCCTGACATTGGACTAGCCGGTGATAGAGTGCTTAAGGTGGCTGAATTCCACATGGCTGACCGTGGGGTTTGAGTTCTGGACCTGGGGGCTTGAAAAACATTCCAGATGTTACCCAAAGGATAAGAAAGCCCTTGGTCAGAGGGGTTACACATCCATATTTATTGCAGCATCATTTACAATTGCTTGGACATGGAATCAACCCAAGTGTCCAAAAACAGATGAGTGAATTGAAAAAATGTGACATACGTATTATATGCATAGGATACTATTCAGCCATAAAAAATAAATTTTGATACAAAGTGGATGAATAAGGAAGACTTAATGCTAAGCGAATCAAGTCTTTGTGTGCCCACTCAATACGTATTGAATGTCTGCACTCTATGGCAAAAACCAAAAGTTTGGAAGGTACAATATCAGGGAAGGCAGCTGTAGGTAGTAGAGATACTGAGGAGGCGGGTAATGGACAGTGGGTTATAGGGGGAGGGAGGAGAACAGGGGGAAAAAGGACAATACGTTTAATTGATACAGAAATGAAAAGTTATTTGCTGATGACAATGTATAGGATAATGTCTTTGTCTTGACTAATATGCACTGTATTTGTGCTGGGAGAGAAACCATGTTTTGTACACTATAAAGGTGTATGATGATTAAATGTTAATAAAAATATATAAAAACAAAAAAAAGAAGAACATTCTAGGAGTGTCGTGCGTGTATGTCCAAAATTTCAAAGGAGAAATGGAGAAAGGACTGCAGCGTGACCATTCCACATCAGGGTGCTTTCTCCCTCCCTTTCCCTTTCTTTTTCTCTCTCTCTGTCACTTTCTCTCTCTTTTGCTCTCTGGCAAGCACATACACCTTCTAGGAAAATTAAAAATATACATATTAGAAAGAAAATGTCTGACACATACAGGTGTTTAGTTAATATTTGCTGAATCCATGAGTATAATGAGGAATGTAAACATATTTATCATACCACAATTTATTATGACATTCATCAGATCATATTTATGTTTTGATGATCTAATGGATATCAAAATGGCTTGAAGCTTTAAAAATAAATCTTCTCAAAGCTACTAATGCAACCATCTGTAGAAAGAGAACATGAGGTAAGGTGGACATGGATTAGAGTCATTCTCTAATTCTGAAGATCATAATTCGCAAAGCTAGCTTTAAAATATTAAACATCAATTTTGCTTTGCAGAATGTGAGACATGATGATTGCCCCAAGGTTAGAATCAGATTGAGACTTACACATTGCGTTCCTTGAAGAGCAAAACTCTGATTCTTTGTAGTTTGTGACACAAGCAGTTTTTAAAGTATTCCAAGGAAGAAAGCACTACTTTGCTTCTGGCTGTGGTTCTTAAGGAAAGCAACTGTTTTGCCAAAGTTATCATTAAAATTTTGAAATTATTGGGCCAGTCAGGTGAAGTGGTTAAGGCATCTGGATCCCACATGATTGACCGACTGGTTAAAGTCCCAAACCTGTGGGCTTAAAAAACACGTGTTCCCCAAATCCCAAAAGGATAATGGAGAAGAAGAGGTTGAGGCATGGTCATCACCGCCCCCCCAACCCCCGAGGGGGGCTGCTTTCTCTCTCTCATGCACTCTGTCTCTCTCTAGACAGAGCACATACACTATAATAAATTTTTAAAAATGGAAAGGACCAACAGGTGGCATGTAAGTCCAGGAACTGGATCCTACATGGTAAGTTACATTGTTTGAGTAGACCTGGTAGCTTGAAAATCACTCTGCCCGGGACCAGCACTTAGCGTAATGGCTATGTCCACTAGACTCCCACCATAGTCGACCGCAGTTCGGGTCCTGGACCCGGTGGCTTAAACTCACGCCAGGCGTGTGTACATGCATACCCAAGATCCCGAGAGGAGAATGAAAGAGAAGGAATTGCGGCATGGCCATCCCCCCTGGGAGTGATTTCTCGCTTTCTGTCTCTCTGTCTCTCTCTGTCTGTCTGGCGAGTGCATGCACCCTATAGCGAAAAAAACTCTAAAAAAAAAAAGAAAGAAAGAAAGAAAGAAAATCACTCTGCACATGTGCATGAGTGCTCAACATCTCGAGGGAAGAACCGAGGAGAAGGGATTTAGTGTGCTCATTTCCCCTAGGGATGATTTATCACTTTCTCTCTCTCTCTCTCTCTCTCTCTCTGGAGAGCATACATGCCCTATAGCAAAAAGAAAAAAAAAGAAATTATTTAGCTTTAATTTTAAACATGCATGTTTTAAATTTCCTTACACTGGTGTAATAAACTTTCCAAACAAATGTCTAAGAAAATACAAAAGAATTCTAGAAGCGGCTAAATAAGAGGGGCTGAGGGGAAGACAACATGTGATTTTATTTTTTTTAATTATTCAATTTTATTTATTATTATTATTTTTTAATTTGCCATAGGGCATGCACGTTCACCAGAGAGAGATAGAGAGACAGAGCGACAGAGAGGGGAAGTGAGAAAGCAAGCTGCCAGGTCCGGGACTCGAACCACAATAAGCCATGTAGGAGTCTATCACCCTAACCACCACACCACTTACCGGCCCCAACATGTTATTTGACTATTATTAAAATTTATTTTTTCTATGAGAGAAGGAGGAGAAATAGAGATAGAGAAGTACCCTACCAGGATCTTCATCTTCATGCTATAAATCCACCCAGCCTCAATTAAATGACAGCCACAATTAAATGACAACCAGAAATAAGACATTTCTGGCCTCCATGTTATTATTTTATTTTTACCATTGCTATTGAAGTTTGTTTATCTATTTCTTCATTGAGAAAGGAAGAAAGAAAGAAATATAGGCACCCTCTCAGGGCCTTC
>NW_006159525.1:11513342-11534414 GCF_000334495.1 Tupaia belangeri chinensis | reverse complement strand
ATATATATATATATACACATACATATATATAGATATATAACAATTCTAGCTAAATCTTTAGTTATGTAAATCTTTAAAATGTCACAATGAGGAAAATCCAATTTGCAATTACTGACGATCATTCAACTTCATGGAATTTTGAGTTTTGATCGTTCTGATCAAATTATCTATATAGGTTGTATAGAAGTAGTATTTCCATTTACATCCAAGGATTTGACTTGTGTCCTCTTCTACAACTGCTGCTCAGCCAGTTTAAAAAAAAATGTAATAATAAAAGCCTGTAGATGAAATATTCTAATGAGTTGGAAAAATTTAACTTAAAAACTGGTCCCTTTAGAGTGATTCCCATGCCATTTGGAGAGATACAAGGGTGGAGTTTCCAGGGCTGATATATTTTACCACAAATAAAATAGTAATGTGAACAAACACATGTTTGATCTGTGCCTGGATCATCTGAGCTCCCATCCAGTCCAACCATCAAAGCAGAAAATTTGCATGTTCTGAAAGATTGAACTAAGATAAGTGAAAACGTCCTTGTATATTTGTTTTAAAATCCTTTGAGAGCACATTGAGTTTGGATCATGAAAGCAGAGCTCAATTTGTACTTTTGATTTTTCCCAGTTTCACATTTTTAAAAAATGTGCTTTCACCACCTCCACGTGCAAAAGGCGATGAGCTTGCTTTGTTTCCCAACTGGCCTATTCATACCAAGTTAGTTACACCCACTTAAGTCCCCCACAACTACCACCAACTTCTGACCAGTCCCAAAGAGCCCTTTTACAGAGCTGGGAACTGATAAAGAGACTTCTATTTTTTATAGAGAATTTAATCGCCTAATATGGCAAGACACACTTTCTTATTAAAACAAGAACAAAGTGCATGGAAGTTGTTAAAAACAAATCATTTTCCATTAGTAAAAGTTACATGATTGGAAAGAGAAGAGCACATTGCTGTAATTACCGGTACATTAAGCAGGGGATGAACAGCTGCGTGAACTTGGAGTCAGTAGAATAACAGCCACTGAGCCAGCTTCCCCATATGGTCCAGGGAAGGAGGTGGGGCCTCTAGTTGGCTTGGGGGTTGGTTGGGGAGAGGTGAGGAGGGGGCAAACTGGAATCCTATTCAAGTGTAAGACACTTGCCAAGACCTGTCTGGCTTCCCATTCCAAACCCAGCTTCCTCTGTGCTACAGTAGGAAAATCCCCCTGGTCTCCATAACAGAACCCTCTAAAACATCAATGTTGTTTTTTCCTAAAGAGAGCAAAATGTGAACATTTTCAGACTTTTGGCTACACTGCTCCTAATAGAAAAGAAGACCTCAGAAAGACTGAGTCACTTCCTCTGCTTTCTTGGGGTGTGGCTGCAGCGTGGAATGATTGGCATCTTCATAAACACTGTATTTGATCTAACATTTGCCTTCTCTCCCAATTAAAAAGAGTCCAGCCAACAGCAACGGGTCCCCATCACCAGGTACTGGCCTCAATCTGTTCCCCTGAAAAGCACTGTAGCCTTCTAATTGGTTTACTCTTCAGAATCTGGCAAATTTGGTAAAAGCAGACCAACTGACACTATAGTAGCGGCCTTTCCTTATCAATGTAAACGCTAACAGGAAACCATTCCATTCTTCTGACATTGTACACTACAAATTAAACACAATACATTTTATTGTGAAGCCTCCTAGGAAGACATTCCTGAATAGATGAGGCAGAAAATGCATGCATTATACTAAACAGAGCTAAAATTCAATAGCTGCTGGGAGGGTTGGCTATAAGCTATTTACAGGGGGAAATACCAAATAGGCTACATCACTAGCAAGGGGATGTTTTTGTAAGTACCATGTCCAAAGTCATTCGGACTTCAACTATATGAAGGTTATTGTCACAGAGGATGGTGACCAGCTGTTCTTCATTGCCTCTGAAGACAGAATGAGAAGAAAAAAAGCATTGAAATGGAATTGGAGGAATGTAAGCTCCCTGAAAGTTTGAGTTAGTTAACAGTAGAGGGATCCACACAAGGGAGTTATATAATGGAAGCCCTTCATTGGCTTTTTTTTTTTTTTTAATAGAAAGAAGCATTTTAAATATAGTTTAAGTACAACTTTGTTCATTAGTGAAACAATGAATTTGATAATCTTACAAAGTTTCTTCTACTGAAAAAATAATCCAAAAAACCTTTAACAAATGTGACTATGGGAAATGAGACTGTACATAGAGAGTAACTTCTTGAGTCAAACTATGGTGCCATGGATCTCATAAAATGAAAGTATTACTCAAAGAATCTTGCCAGAAATGAGTGCGTTTTCAAACCATAGATTTAGACAGGCCTATTCCAAAAACGAGTATAATAGTTGTTTTGTAAGTTAATACTCGGTCATCTTTAGAAATATCTAAATTCAAAAATAAAATGAAAACAACAGTATTCTTCTCAAATTAGGCCCTTATAAAAGAGATTGATGTGGGGCCAGCAGGTAGCATGGTGGTTGAGGGTGCTGGACTCCCACATGGCCAACTGCAGCTTGAGTCTGGACCTAGTGACTTTCTCTTCTTTCTCACTTTGTCCCTCCCTGGTCAAATTAAAATAAATAAAGTTCAGTTAAAAAAAATCTTTTAAAGAAATAAAAGAGAGAGATGTAAAAACTATCCCATTTAATGGGTATCAGAGTACTGATATTTGATTTGTAGGTTCTTTGCTCCAGAAATGTAGAATTATATTTAAACAGGTACTGCGATATTAACTTCTAGGACTTTTAATAAACCAACTGTGGGAAGGACAGTCATTCCTAGACTTTCATACAACAGTAAATCCATCACAGCCAACTTTCTGAGATTCACAGAACACTCCCTTTTATGTTTTCCATTCAACTTGAGTAAAAATTTCTCCTAGATCTCATTCTAGTTCCCTCAAGAGACAGAACTACCTTTCAGCAATCACTATGTTACCAAGGGTCGCACTCAAATTTGAACATCTCAGCAGACACAGAATCAGAAATGAGGGATTACTGGATTTTACTCCGAAAGCTTTCCTTTTCAGATGCTGTAATAAAAGAGCAACCCCTTCATCTTAGCAGATTTGCAGCCTTTCTGACAGTGAGCATTTATCTTTGTGACCCTTACTTTCTGGGGGAAAAATATAATTTGTAGATGGTTTTACACTTTAATTTTTTTTTTCAAGCAGGAAGGAAAGGGTAAAATAACAACAAAAAAATAGCATCACTGCATTAATACATCTTGATTTAAAACTCTCGGGTGTGAGGCCACATGCCACCCCCCTCCACCTGGTTTAAGTGGAGTCAGAGATTTCTGCCAAAGCTACAGAGCTGCTTCATTACTTTAGGAAATACTCAGTTATTTCATCTGAGGTAAAAAAAATGGTATGACCATCCAAATGTTTACCAAGGTTTAAAACTATACATAAAATTATTAATTTCCCCATCTTTATACCTTTTAATGCTGAAGTAGCAAGGGACCCTTTGAATCAGCTGCTTAGTTTTCTTCCCTGTAAATCATTTTCCTGCTTGCAGATGATTTTGCATGTTACAGAGATGTACAGTGATTAAATGTAAAACAATAAAATAAAATATAAAATAAAATGAACACATTTTGAACTCGTACTGAATAAGTTCAAATTCCAGTTTTGCCTCCTAACAGCTGTGTGCCCTTTGGGCAAGTTACTTAACCTTTCTGCGCCTTTGTTTCTTCCTCAATAAAACTAGCATTTAATATTGTAGCATCTGTGCCCCCCCCAAAAAAAAAGTTGTTTTAAAAGTTTTTAAATAGTGCTCAGAACTTTACTCAGACCTAGTTGTTTAGAATTCTGTAAAATGGAATATTTGTGGGACACATATATGGTTTATTATCTGTTGATGAGGATGTGTATAGTATTCTCAACTAGACTGAGGTGTATTTCATGCTGGGTAAAGTCTCTTTACAATCTAAATGATATATAGTGATTGAATGTATAGATAATAATGATAATAATAAAAAATAAATTAGAATTCTGTAAAATGAATGAGGGAGAAAACAGAAGGAATAGAATAGACAAGGACAAGAAGACCTTAGGATCAAAAGCTTTTAGGACCACCAGTTAGAGTATTGGCTATGTCGCTGGACTCCCATGTAGTCGACCGTGGTTCGAGTCCCAGACCTGAAGGCTTAAACCTCACACCAGGTGTGTGTACGTGCGTGCCCAAGATCCCAAGAAGAGAATGGAGGAGAAGGGATTGCGGTGTGGCCATCCCACCCGGGGCAGGGTGTGATTTTTGCTTTCTGTCTCTGTCTGTCTGGCGAGCGCACATGCCTTATAGCAAAAACCTCTCCAAAAAAAAAAAAAAAAAGATTTTGGGGCCAGCTAGTGATGTCGTTGTTAAAGTGAGTTTATTCCACATAGCCGGCTATACGGTTTGAGTCCCAGACTTAGCAGCTTGAAAAACAGACAGGGCACACAAGAGTGCATGGCCAAAATTCCAAAGGAGGGAGGTATACAGGAGAAGGGAATGCAGTGTTCCTCTCTTTGCTCTGTCTCTCTCAAGTGAGTGCATGCACCCTCTGGCAAATTTAAATAAATGAAGTAATTTTGTTTTTTAATTACTACTTTTTACTTGGTAAGGAAAATATCATTTCCTTTCATATGTGTCTATAGTGAAGTGATGTCTCAAGCCCAATTTTCTTTGAAACAAAGGTAAATCTTTTTTTCACTTGTATATATGAAACACTGGGTATACCAGGCTTTGATCACAAATTACTGGAAGGAAGACTACCAGGCTAGGAATTTCCCACATTGCCTCACTTCTTGTCTGGCTCTCCTAAACAGTGTAGCCATGGAAAGATGGGAAGGAGAAAGTCCATTGAAATACATGATTGATCTACTTTATCCAATTGGTGTTGAGTCCTAGAAAATGAGCAACTGGAGTTTAGAGCCTTCCTTCTCCATGTCGCTCCTTCACTGTTCTCTTCAGAGTTTAGAGGCTGCCATTGTCCTCCCACACTTTTCAAGCCCAATTATAATTATGGCTTTATTCACTTATGATTCATTCATTATGTCGATCAACATTAATTGAGCACCTACTATGTACCTAGAACTCAGGCAGGGAGAAACAGGGAAAAGAGATCATGAAGGAAATAGATTTTA
Organism: Tupaia belangeri chinensis; assembly: GCF_000334495.1. NCBI lineage: Eukaryota > Metazoa > Chordata > Mammalia > Scandentia > Tupaiidae > Tupaia > Tupaia belangeri. The sequence continues at coordinate 11,529,288 of NW_006159525.1, read as the reverse complement.
AAAAAGCACCATGTTAAAACCAGCAGTTGGTATAATGGCCATGTCGCTGGGCTTCCATATAGTCGATCATGGTTCGAGTCCCAGACCCAGTGTCTTAAACTCACGCCAGGCATATATGCATGCATGCTCAAGATCCTGAGAGGAGAATGGAGGAACAGAGATTGCAGAATGGCCATCCCCCCGGGGGAGTGATTTCTCATTTTTTGTCTCTCTGTCTCTCTCTGTCTTCCTGGAGAGCACATGCGCCCTATAGCAAAAACCTCTCAAAAAAAAAGAAAGAAAGAAAAGAAAGCACCAGGTTAGCAAATATAAGTAAAATATAACTTTAACCTTAAAGAACTGCATGGTCCACACATCAAGCAAATGCTTCTGAGCAAAGAAAGATCAGAGCTAAAACTGTGTGTTGTGTAATCAAACAAGGCATGGGCAAAAGATAGAGAGAAGAAAATGTCCCAACCTTAGGAAAAATTGGGAAGTTTTCTCAAATGAGAAGATGTTTGATTTTTTGAGGTTCAGAAAAGAAGCCATGGGGAAGCACCCCAAGCAGAGGAGAGCCGTGTGCAAAGGCACGAAGGCTTGGAAGAACACAGCATGCCCAGAGTGCGCCTAGCCATGTTTCTGGCCAGAATACCACATATTACGGTAGCAATGGATGTGCAAACACAGCAAGGACCCAAGTGTCTTCAACAGGCCACAAGTGACAGTATGCTAGAAAACCACTGCTAAATTCTTGCTGCTATCCGGACTCACTGAATTTCCTGCCGGAAGGACAGAAGAAAGAGTTCAAAGATGCTCAGGTCTTTAGGGCATTTAATTCAAGAATATGCCATTTCTTTAAGAAGCAGCTTCCAGAAAATCTCAAAGACAGGGAGCAGGATATCTCTTCTATGAGGCCAATGCTTCGTTAGACCTTAGAAGAGACAATTAACACCGAAAAGGAAGCACATTAAGTCACGGCCAGTCACCGATCTCATGGTCTCACTGGATGTATAGTATTTATCTATTACCAAAAATAAAGTCACATAATACACTAATCGTTCATATTATGATCTCATATTAAATGGCCTTGAGTTTAGTTCTAAAAAATATCCCTATTCAGTTCAAAGCCTTCCAGTCAACTATCCTAAAAGAAACACACCATATTAAAGTGCTGAAATCAGCCTTTTATATACATGTGACTCTGTGAGGATAAATGTGTGTGTCTCCACAACAGAAAAATATATTACTGTTTATTTAAGAAATATCTATCGCTGGCGATGCAAATGCAGGAAAGGATCAGAAGCTCCTCTGCCCACTGAACTGATAGGTTTGGGCTATCCTGTAGCCTAGTGGTTAAGGGAGCTTCATCCCACATAGTCAACCATGGTTCGAATCTGAGCCTTGCTGGCTTGAGAAACATGCTGGGCACATGTGATTGCATGCCTAGAAGGATGAAGAAATGGAGGAGAAGGGATCGTGGTATGGCCACACGCCCATTCAGGCATGTTCTCTTTCTCCCGTTGTCTGTCTCTGTCTCTCTCCAGTGAACACACGTACCCTCTGGCTTTAAAAAGAAAAATTATGGAATAATGGGTTTATACAGGAAGTGCTGAGAAAAAAATGAAATAAAGGTCTTTGAATAGATATCACTAAATAGGAAGTTCCTGACCACACAGACATTTAAGAGGCCACGCCCTGAAGATGGGAAGATGACAGCACGTCCAAGGAGAGAAATGTGGAGGGACCCACGCTGTGTAAAAGGCTCAGCAGGCTGATCTCTTAGTTCCTGAAAAATTGCTGAGGCAACTCAAGGAGGGATATTTTCAGCCTTCTTTCAGATCAGCTTGAGAAACAAACTCATGCAACTTAGAAGTAGAGCTGCCCAGTCAGGAAAAGTGTTAATGGATCACAGTGATCAATACGAGACGGACCGCAGCTCAGACACTGTAAGCTTATTTGCCCATGAAAATCCTGACTCTCCAAAGACCTATTTAGAACAACAGCAGAGTCTGTGGTAAACACTATGACATTGAGCCTTTTTTTTTATCTATGTAATAGGCCTACAAAAAATGGATCCGGATAAGTCCTACCAACATTAAATTTGATAGGACTAACCCGGTTCAGGTTTACATGGCTCTGCTATGAAAAAAAAAAGAGCGGACAGTGATCATAGCATTCATTCTACTTCTCCAGTTTCTCAGAAAGCAGCATGAATCAGCCTTCTTCAAAGAGCAGGGGTGGAATGTGAGTCGGTAAGCACACTGCATGGTGGACTTCTGAGCTGCAGTGTGCCTCTTCTTGCTTATTAATAAGAGGCAAACAAAACGAGGTAAAGTAAGTGCTCTACATCTGGAAGTGCAATCGTCATGAAGCTAAACTACCACTCAAGGGAAGCCTTTTAGTCCGAGTCTACCACCTATGAAAACTGCTCAATTTCTTCAGCATTTAGGAACAGCCTGGTGAGAGGAATTCTCAGGACAAATAAATGGGACGGGTGTAAATTAAAGGAGAATAACACCTGTCTCTGCAGCTGGCCAGCAGACCTCGCTTTAATGTGCTGTCTGCTGGGAAATTGAGGCATCTCATGTTACCTAGAGGCCTTAGCCTACACTGGAGTCTGCAGAAAGGAATTCTATGACCAGAAGATGTGAGGCTTGGTTTGCGGCCAAAAACAATGGTGAAAGGTACAAAATGAAAAGTCCTGTCAGGACAAAAGCACTCAATCACAGAACAACACACAACTTGACTGTTTGAAGAAATGAACCCGAAACCAAAGTCGCAACTGGATTAGCAACTGGTTGATCCCCTTTTACCTTCCAATGCTTTTCTGGCTGGCAGTTACTTGTTGAAATAAGAATGGAGAACACACAGCCACCAGTAGGGTACGGTGTCTTCATTTAGGGCTGGTTCTGGCTGGTCGTGGAAAAGCAGCTTGCAAGATTTATGTGCCTCCCCCTTCCATCCATATTTTTTTTCATTAAAAGGGAGAATTTAGAGCAAAGTTACCAATGTAACTCCAACCCAGTGCTGGAGAAGTCCTCGCTGACTTGCAAAATAACTGTGGCTTCAGCAGAATTATGTGCCCAATCGTCACAGAGGTGAAACCCAGAAAAATCGTGTGCACATATTTTTTTAAAAAACAAGAGAAAAGACTTTCTAATTAGGCCCACATTGGATCTGGTTTGCCCCATAGAATACACCTGACATTATATGATAGAAACAAAATCACAGGGAGATTCTTCCCAAGAAAAACTCAGAGAGAGATAAATGGATAGATGTTTATGTAATGTATAGTCCATGGGAAAACTGTCAGAGTCATCTGGGTAGAAAGGCATTGCAGAAAGGCTAAATGTTAAAGGAGAAAATACCTTCTGGTGCTGCTGTCTCAACGTCACAGAGTCCTGAATGTCCATAGAATGACTGGAAAAGAGGAGTCTTGTGTGGCTAAAGCATGGACACATGATTCCTAAGGGCCAGGAAGAAGTCCTGAAAGATGCCTGAAAGTCCAGTAATGGGGGACAGAGCCATTCACTTTCCAATCAGAGCTTGGATAAAATATGACGACATCGAAATCAGCAGAGAAAAATTCACAATGATGGCTAACTGACTGATATCTACCCGAAGTTCAGTGAAGGGTGATTCCGGAGAATAAGAATGCCTCATGGAGCTTTAGAGAGGCATGACAGAGTGGGGTCAATGAAGCAGGAAGCGAAGCTATGGATGCTAACGCCAAGTTTTCTCTTTGACTTTGGCCGGATGTGGGTTCTGACTATAACAGATGGGATTTACGGGGTCAGCAGTATGTGAGCTGAGGAGAAGGCCTCTGCCCAAGGAGGGGGCCAGCACCCAGGTGTCCATTACCAAGTATTTTGGCAGTCGGTTTGAACACAGAAAAGAAAAAAGTCACTTATTCACAGAAAATTTTCAAGATGCAAAAATACCTATTGCCACTTTCAGTTGTAAACAGATATGTGCCAGATTTCATTGTCAGCTTAAAATCGATTTCACTGTATTCGGATTTTTAAAAATAATTTGTTTAATGAATTAATGACAAGGTCTCATTCATTAAGACGTATGATCATAACTCTAATACAAAGAACATTCATTTTGCAATGATACTCTCTTCTTTGTGCAACACTGGGAACATTTAAACCTTTTTTTTTTTTTTTTTGAGAGGTTTTTCGCTATAGGGCGCATGCACTCGCCAGACAGACAGAGAGACAGAAAGAGAGAAATCACCCTTCGGGGGGATGGCCACGCCGCAATCCCTTCTCTTCCATTCTCCTCTTGGGATCCTGGGCATGCACGCACACACGCCCGCCGTGAGTTTTTAAGCCACCAGGTCCGGGACGCGAACCGCGGTCAACTACGTGGGAATCCAGCGACATAGCCATTATGCTAACTGCTGGTCCCAACATTTAAACCATTTTAATGCTTCTCTTTCTCATATGCACTGTATGGTAAAAAGCATAACTTCAATTTGTATCTCCTTTTGTATCTATAAGTATACTCTACCCCAACACCATAAAAAATAATTCTACTTAATCCTAATCTGCTTCACTAAGTATACAAAAAATAAAATAAAAAAATACACCCAGGTCCAGTCACAGTGGTGTAGGTGCTAGTGTTCTTGTTATATTGAAGATGACCCCCTAAAATCAATGTGTTAATCCATTGTAACAGGATTAAGAGGGTGAAAACTTGATCCAATTATGATGTCAAAACACGGGGCCTTTGGAAAAGATTAGGATTAAAGTCATTAAGGTGAAGACCTCCACGATTGAGTTCTGAGTGGGTTTATAACAAGAGGGAATAAAATCAGAAGAGAGAGACTAAAGAACAACAACTCTGTTCTGGTCTTTCCCTCTCAACATGAATAAGATTGAAGATACCTACCAGATATAACACCTGGTCCCTGGAACTTGGACCTCCAAACCATAAACTTCTATGTTTATGATGGTGTTTTTCCTTATTAGTGACAAAGCAGACTAAAAAGTGCTGCTACACAGTCCTGGAGCCATGGGAAAGGCCCCAACTCAGATCCTGTGCTGACTTAAATAGGATCTGCTCCTGGTGGCCAAGAGTGCACCATTCAGTCTTCCTAACTGTGGTGAATTATAAGTACACATTTGACACATCTCATATTATTCGCTCTATGCTCCATCTGGTGGGAGAGGAATGGAGAAATTAGAGTTTGGGCCCATTTCAGGCCCACTTTTCTTTCTTTCTTTCTTTCTTTCTTTCTTTCTTTCTTTCTTTCTTTCTTTTTTTTTTTTTTAGAGGTTTCTGCTATAGGGCACATGCACTCACCAGAAAGACAAAGAGAGACAGAGAGATAGAAAGTGAGAAATCATCCCCCAGGTGGGATGGCCACGCCACAATTCCTTCTCCTCCATTCTCCTCTCAGGATCTTGGACATGCACACATACATGCCTGGCACAAGTTTAAGCCACCAGGTCCAGGACTTGAACTGCGGTCGGCTACATGGGAGTTCAGCGACATAGCCATTACACTAACAGCTGGTCCTACTTTACAGTATCACTTATTTTTATCTAGTATCAGTTTGTTCACAGAAAGGCAGTATTTTAAATAGAAAGAAAAAAATACAAAAGTTCATGTCTTTAAAACCATGTCGACATTACAAAGTAACAAATTTCTAGCTAATGTTCATATTTTATTATATTCATGAACAATGCGAATTCATTTGAGACTTGGAAACCGGTATCTATTTTAAATGTTGCTCTACCACAGAGAAGCCATGTCACACATACAACATTACCTTGGCCATAGTCAGCTTAAAGTTTGAACATAACTCTTCCGTGTTTGAGACCCCATAAATAAAATTCTATTTTTTAAGGGTAGAAAGTTCACAATTCAGCTACATATATTCAGCTCAAATATATTCTTGAAGGAAAAGATTGTAAATGAGACCATCATTCCCAGAAGCAAGTTACCTTGTCATATGGTATAAGCTTCCCGTGCAAGGCAAAGCCTATTACAGGCTGACCTCAGATTATTGTACATCTTTTGCAATGTTGCTCTCAGACTATAGCCACAAAATGTTATTTATGGAGTCTAACTCTTTCCTCAGCATGCAAAATGTATTAGCTTAGTCTCTTTCAGATACAAAGATGAGAGCTTTACTTCCAGGGCAAATCTCTGAACTATACCTGAAGGAAATAGCCTTCATAATATGAAAAAAAAAAAAAAAAAAAAAAAAAGGAAAAAGAACTTCAAATGTCTCATAGATATTTTTCTTTGGGAAAACATAACCTTCTTTTTTGAAAAACTAAGTCTGGACTTTCAAAATAATTTACTGTGATCAGGCAGACTATGGCATATAAACATTTCAATTCTATCCCATAAACAAAGATTAAATACCTCAATTCGCTAGGTAAAGTTTAAGATACAAAGATAAAAAAGACAGTGACTTGATCCCAAGAGAGAAAGGCAGACCTACCTGTGGAGATGACTATATTTTAAGGCAGAATGTTTTAAACACTTCTTGAATTTATATACAAAATCCTCTGAGAACACAAAAGAAAGAGCAATAATTCTCTGGTGAAGGGAGGACATTTTCAGGAAGAAGTAATATTTGACCTGTCGTTTGAAAATGAATGGAATTCAACAAAGAAGAGATGTCAGATAGGTCTGTACTTAGAAAGATGTGAGGTCTGGGCTAACCCCACAGTAGCAGAGAGTCCAAGATAATCACGCTTTAAAGGAGACTCTTGCTTCCATCTTTCATGGGCTATTTGACTTCTTAATAAAGACAGAAACATCAAAAATAACTTGTAGTATTCACAAAAGAGGAGCACACTTTAGTTTCCTGTGGTCTCTATACCTCTGCACAACCCATACCAAATACAGGGTTAGGTTGCTGCTTAGACAACCCACCCAAGAGATGGACCTCATGGTAGGTGAAGGAAGAAAGCAATGTAGCTTCCGCCTCAACCCACTACTGAAAGTCATCTCATAAACTCGGTAACAAAATCTCGGACACTAAACCCAGTATTTTTAAATGACTTCAATTTTAACCATTGGCTACATTTCTCATTCCTGACTTCTTCACTGAATCAGCTTCTTCCCCAAGACCACTTAGTCCTTTTCAACTATTTTTAAAATGTTGGCATTTTCTTAGCACTATAATCATTATACACACACCCCTGAGCCCTCTCAGGGGGGTACCTCCATTGCATTAGCTAAACCAATAAGTTAATGAATCTTGATTCTACATCTCCAGCCCTGATCCCTTCCTTGAGCTCCAGGCTTATTAATCTCCTGCCCATTGGACATTATCCATTCTACTTAATCTTGTACAATCAACAATAAAGCAATCAGAAACTCTGCTTTTTATGCCTCTTAACTGTTTTCTGAATTGGCCCACATTTCTCTGTCCATATAACAAAGAACCTAAGAAGGCCAGTGTAGCTTCTCCCAAGAAGTTAAGCAATTGTTTCTAAACACCTCCACTTCCTCTAGCTCTGCTTTTCCATTTTACCCTTCACACTGCAGTCAGAATAATTCTTCTCAATTCAAATATTTTTCTATCACATCCTATTTAAACAGACTTCCAATTGCTCATTTTATAGGGTCCAGAGCATTTGTGTTGTTTTATAAATAGCTCCATTATCAGTTATTTTCTTTCTCTACCAGCCTCATCACAATCTGCAATCTCCCATTCATACTCTGGACAATCACTGTATTGAGCATCTTCAATTTTTATATTATGTATAGCCATTTTCTCTGGGCTGGAATTAGCTTACTCGCCCTGCTTCTCATTTTTCAATTGGCTGTTATTTTAAAAAATTTTGTCAGAGTGTGTATCTACTTGCCAGAGACAAAGAGAGAGAGAGAGAGAGAGAGAGAAAGAGAAAACACCCTACAATGGGGTATATTCATGGCACAATCCTTTCTCCTCCATTTCTCCATCCTGTTGGAATTTTGGGTGTGGTATGTTTTCCAAGATACCAGGGCTAGGAATTGAACCTTATGGTCATTCACTTGGGATTTGGTTCCTTAACCACTAAGCCACAGAACCAGCCTTAATTGGCTCACTTTAAATAAATGTCTCTTTCTATAACCAGTCTTCCTGCCTAACATACCAATATCAACACCTTCATGAGCCAGAAGTGAGTTACCCAATTGTATATACTTTATAACCTTTCGCTTCTTATTTTCATTGTTTTTTATTTTTCTGCACGAGAACTCTGAATATAAATATTAAGAAATGTCTTGTCTTATTCATCATTATTTCTTCAGTGCATAGCATAGAATCTGGCACAAGTGCCTAATGTTTATTTCTAAGTAGGTAAATAAGATGTAAATGTATACATCAATTTCCTTTTTTTTTTTTTTTGACAGAGAGAGATTTTTGCTATAAAGCATGTGCACCTGACAGAGACACAGAAAGCAAGAAATCACTCCCATGGGAAGATGGCCACACTGCAATCTCTTCTCCTCCAGTCTCCTCTGAGAATTTTGGGCACACATGTCCACACACCCAGCACAAGTTTCAAGTCATAGAGTCTGGAAATCAAAGCATGATGGATTATGTGGGAGTCCAATGAGGTAACTATTATGCCATCTGCTGGTCTCCTATAGATCAAATTTTGAAACAACTACTGTTCTAATAATTTTGAGGTATGATTGGAAAAATGAAGCCTGGTTAAAGAGTTAATTCCACATGATGACGTAAACTAAGCCATAAGCTAGGACTAATTTTTGAAAACATTTTTATATTTTAATCTTATTTTATCAGTAATCATAAAACAAAGTTAAGTCAATTCAGTCACAGTGTGGCAGACTTTGAAGTACTGCTGCACAATACTACAGCCTCAGGGGAGGCCCAGCTTTGGATCCTGGGCTTCCCAGAACACTCTGCATTCTCCCCACATGCCCACAATTCTGGCTTGCTGGCAGGTTGAAGAATTACAGCATGGTGAGACCCTGTTAATGGTCTCTTGCTCTCTCTAAATAAATATTGCAAAATAAAAAGAAAATAAATTTATAAGTTGGAAGATGATGTAAACAGATCAAGGTTTTTAAAAAGGGTAATAATGGCAGCACACAGATGGATTATACAGAAGACATACCAATGAAACATCTATTGAAAACAAAGAAACAAAGACCTTGAAAGATTATGAACCAATGTCATGGCAACAGGAATGAAAAGGAAGAAAAGGTAATATGGATATAGGACTGACAATATCAGGAGGTCACTGAAATGTGGAAAATGTGGATAAAGGCTGTCCTAAAGATGAATTCAAGACTTCAAATCATCGCTGATCTGGGGGACATAGGAAAGCAAAGTTATTGGAGAAAGGAACAAGATAAGAACTTAGTATGTCCTTTTTATTCATTCTGAATTTTAGAAATGCCCAAAAGGCCATTAGAAATATAGATTTGAAATGCAGAAGAGAACAAGAAAAGGAAAGGTTTGAAAATATGTATTTGCATTTGATCCATAGAGAAGTGATGGTTTAAGTTACAGTGGAAGAAAAAAATGAGAAAAGGAGAAAGAATAATCCCTTGGGGGGAGGGGGGATTCCTGTATACTGGGGAAGGATAAGAGAAATAAGTAAAAAAAAAAAAGAAAAGAAAAAAAGAACCAGGAGGTGCAATTATAGATATAAGGGGGGAAATTAAAAGACTCACTGTAGTTTAGCCACATTAAAGAAAATTTCAGAAAAAGAGATGTACATTGATTGCAATCATTTTAGAGGATCATTTTAGAGGAATTTGATACGATATGGACAAAAATGCAGTTTTTTACTTTAAAGTCAGCAGATAATTGGTGAATTTAAGACAGCAATTTCAATTGTGTGTTTCTATTTGAAAGAACATTATGATGTGCTGAAGATTAAGTAGAAGGTGAAAAAATTAAAGCAAAAACTGAAGCCTACTTTTTCAATGTAAGTGAAAAAAAGAGAAAAGAAATGAGAGTAGGATCAAGAAAAAGCTTTTGAAAAATGAGGCCATGGGACTGACAAGTGACGTGGTGGAGGCCCTGGACTCCCACATGACCGACGTGGTTCAAGTCCCAGACCTGACTGTTTGCTTTCTCTCTCTCTTTCTGGTCAAATTGAAGAATAATAATGATAAATAAAATTAAATGAATATTCTTTAGGTTTTTTTTTTTTTGAGAGTTTTGTTGTTTTTTTTTTTTTTCCCTTTAGGGTGCTTGTGTTCACCTACATGTGATAGGTTATTAAGTTATTATAAGTTATTACTCTGTCAACTGAGGGAGTAATTAAGATTAACCAGATCAAGGGAGCACATACCCTTGCTAAGAATGCATGATAATCTGAAAAGAAGCAGTGCAGGGCAGGGAGAGCACGACGGAGTGAACAGACATTGGGCCAAAAATCTGTAAGACTTTGTCATTGATTAGAGAATATGGAAAAACAAGCCATTGGGGAATCCCTTAAGTTTCTATTTTGGATGAGTAGACAGAATTTGCCTTCATAGGCCAGTCCCAAGGGGCAGTGGTTAAGCATTGAGCATTGGGAGCCAGATCCCACATGGCCAACAGTGGCTTGAATCCTGGTCTTGGTAGCTTGAAAAATATGTTGGATGCATTTGGGTGTACACCCAGAATTCTAATTGGATGGAGAAATGGAGAAAAGAATATAGCTGAGTGATTACCCCTATTGGGGAGTATTTTCCCTCTCTCTTTTGTGAGTGCACACACCCTCTGGCCATGAAAAAATTTTTAACTTTATATATTAAACAACAGAAAGATAAATCAAGTCTTAGCAGGAAATGATAGTTCCGCTTTGAGCATGTTGGATTGGAGGTGTTTGTTAGTCTTCTGGATGAGAAATTTAAGGGGCTGCTGAATATTTTACATCAAAAATTTATATAAGTGAGTAGAATCTGGTAGGGAAGTAAGTTGGCAAACTGAAGATGTGAACCCAAGAAATACCAGAAATTGAGGGAAGTAGACAGAAAAATTACACATGATTTGCCAGAGAGGGAGGGAAAGTAGGAGTGTGCAGAAGTCCAACACACTAGTATAAAGAGTTCCTAGAGGAGGACCTGACCCACAGGATGAAGCAGGGCAGTTGTGGCACATACACTGTGCTCCAAAAGAGGTTATTGGGTTTGCAAAATTGAAGGTCATTTTGAGTTTGAGCAAGAGTTTCAGAGAAATGTTAAAAGTCCAAGCCAGAACACAGTGGACTAAGAAGTAGGCCTAGCCAAATGACATGGTGGGACAATAAGATTAGACTGTCTTGGGGATTTTGTATGTGGGAGAGACGCTCAAGAAGATGAAGCCTGAAAAAAACTTTCTGGAAGGGTATAGATACCCACTAGCTAGACTGAGGAGAAGATTTTGCAGGGAAGAACGCATTCAGAGCACAGTGGCATTAAACAACTGGTTTGCTTAGAAAACATGAGAAGGCTGGTATTACCCAAGCATTAAAAAAGAAAGAAAAGAAGAAAAAAGAAGAGATAAGAAAGAGGAGAGGAGAGGAGAGGAGAGAGCAGGACAGGACAGGACAGGAGAGGACAGGAGTGGAGAGAACAGGAAAAGAGAGGAGAGGAGAGAAGAGGAGAGGAGAGGAAAGGAGCGGAGAGGAGAGGAGAGGAGAGGAGAGGAGAGGAGAGGAGAGGAGAAGAGAGGAGAAGAGAAGAGAAGAGAAGAGAAGAGAAGAGAAGAGAAGAGAACAGGAAAAATGAAAAAAAGAGGAATGTTCAGGTAGAGAGACAGGAGTCAAATCAAAACAGTCTTCCATGCCATTCTAAGGAAAAGGAATCTAATCCTAAAGCAACAGGGAAAACACTTTAATCACTGCATTTGTGATTTACAGCAGCAGAATGAGGAGAGAGACAAGGTTGGAAGCAGGCTGAACAGAGCAGGAAGATAGATTTTATATGAGGAGGGAGATGACATGATAAATGAATAGTGGAAAAGGAATAGGGTAAAAATTGCCAAGATTTGGTGATAAGTTATGTGGGAAATGAAGTATAGAAGTGGGCATCAAGGGGAAAGTGGGCATCAATAATTCTGTACTTGATTGGAGATGGAGATATTATCACCAATGGGGCGACTGAAGTGTGACAAATCACGATTTCGGTTTGAAACCTTTTACATTTAAGATTTCTCTTAATACCCAAATAGAAAAATCCAGGCAGGTCACTAGATCTGGTGTACCTAGTGAGCCGGATATCAAGTGATCTGGGTATCCTGGAGGATCTGGGATGAAACTCATTGCCTTAAAGAGATTCCCAGGGAAAAAGAAAGCAGTGTTTATCCTTAGCACCACTCCAAGATCGTTCCAATTCTTCTTTAAGGTATTAGTGGTTCTGGCAATTGAGTCTCCAGTGGGGGTGGGGAGGTAGACTAGAACAAGGTCATCTACAGGTTGAAGTGATTCAGAGTCCAGGTATCAAATAGGACCTGATCAAACCTTAAAAATCTCTCTCACTATACTCTTTATAGCCTTTGGAAACTCCATAGAAACAGAGAATTAAAGGGATCTTGGGAGGTAGCCAGGAGAGAAGAGATCTCATTGACACAATATGTTGCCAAAGCAGCCTGGGCTAGACTCTAACTGCCTTGAACAAGGTCCCAGGCAAAGCAGGTCATTCTGCCCTTACATTTCCACACAGAGTCCCGACGTTACTTTGTGACCCTGATATTCATATTAACCTGATTTCAACTGCGCACTCATATTGGGAATGGAAGACTCATGTCTTGAATTGGCTTTTATGTCATGTCTCTCTTTCCCCCTGGCACTGATCCCTGGAGACTTCTTCCAGGTCAATGTGAACCGTGTGGTGACTCTTCAGGCAGAGGGTTTAATTTATTTGGAGCACAGATCTTGTACAAGAAAGAAATCTCTTCTCCATTTTAAACACAAGTGTCGTTTTGCTCCAGAATAACAAGACAGTCTCTCATGTGCGATTTTTTCTCTTTTTTTCCAGGCACCCCTCCATCTACACCCTCCAGGTGGCATTTCCAGTGTGAATTTCAGAGGCTCTAAGTTTCCATCACAGAATAATTTTTCATGTAGAAGGATAAGAATCACTGAAAGGTTTTGGGCCATCAAGGACTGAAAAACAAACAAAGGTCATGTGACTGAAGTAAGAATTTCCCAGGGAGATGTTTCAGGTCACTGAGCAGGATGAAATTCAGTCCAGGTTTAAGCTCTTTGCTTCATGCGTGTATGACCTTATGACTAAAAGAATAGAAAAAAATTGTGATGAAAGTCTTGTCAGGATGTTAGCAGGTTGATAAAAGCAAGTTAAGGTTTCTACTTATTTTAATGTAAAATTTAACTTATAGAGTCAAAGAGTCATAGTATTTATATTTAGTATGATGATATAAAATTTTACAAGCTTGAAACAGAATAGCTGTAAGTCTGGCAAGAGCAAAATTTATGATTGCTAAATACTTTCCACTATTACCTCATTCCTTCTTGGTTGAAATTTGTACAAGTGCTTTCCCTCGGAGGGGCAGGGGTTTCTCTGCTCAGAGGTGAGATTACTGTCTAAGACGATAATTTGAAATCTTCTGAGGCACTGTTTAGACATAAGCACACAAAAAAAATCAGCTTGTTGAAACTCAAAAATGTCAAAATCCTTGAGCTTTAAATATGAAAGAATTAAATTACTTTTCAGGTAAAACTTTTCAAGTTTTAAAAATGGCTCAAAATTATGTTAGAATACAAGGTATAGTTATAATAACTGTTGAATTTGAAATATTTTAGAAAGATATGAATAAATATACTGCAACTAGCAAAAAACCCTGTGTGAAACAGGTTTTTGTTTTTGTTTTTTGGGGGTTTTTTTTGGAGAGTTTTTTGCTATAGGGCATGTGGGCTCATCAGAAAGACACAGAGAAACAGAGAGACAGAAAGTGAGAAATCACTCACCAGAGGGATGGCCATGCCGCAATTCCTTCCCTTCTATTCTCCTCTTGGGATCTTGGACATGTACGCACACGTGCCTGGTGTGATTTTAAGCCACCGGGTCTGGGACATGAGCCGCTGTCTACTACACGGGAGTCCAGCGACATAGTCATTATGCCAACTGCTGGTCTCTGAAACAGGTATTTTTTTAGAAGATTTATTTTATCTAACTTTACTCATTTTTATTTATTTATTTATCTTATTTTATTTTGACCAGAGAGGGATAGAATGAAAGAGAGAGAGACAGAGAGAGAAAGTGAGAAAGCAAGCCAGGTCTGGGACTCAAACCATGGTCAGCCATGTAAGAGTCCAGTGCCCTTAACCAACATGTGATCTGACAGTCCTGAAACAGACAGTTTTAGTAAGTCAATAATTTTTTTGAGAGATTTTTGCTATAGGACACGTGCACTTGCCAGAAAGACAGAGAGAGACAGAGAAACAGAAAGCGAAAAATCACCCCCCAGGGGGAATGGCAACGCCGCAATCCCTTTTTCTCCATTCTCCTCTCGGGATCTTGGGCACGCACGCACACGCGCCTGACGTGAGTTTAAGCCACCAGGTCCGGGACTCGAACCACAGTCAACTACGTGGGAGTTCAGCTTCATAGCCATTACGCTAACTGCTGGTCCTCATTTTAGTAAATTAATATTTTGATAAATAAAAATAATGTTAAGTTAGACTAGTGTCTCTTAATAAATTATTTTACACCTGTAGAGTTTTCCAAGACAGAAATCAGAACTCTCTTTCTTAGTTCATTTTTATCCTGCCTGCAACACCACAGGAGTAACTACTGCCAATTCTTAAGCAGTATATTCTAGTATCCACCTCCGTGATTCCAAATAACACACTTTTTCTGTAACCCCTTGGTTTATAGTTTTTAGGCTTCATTTCTTGACTTTCTATCAGAGAACAAAATGCATTTTCATATCCCTCACACTCCAAATCTCTTTCTCTAGACCCTTCAATGCAGTTAATATATACACATGATGATCATTTTAAGCATAATTTACTTTATTTTTCCTGCAGCTAATCATTGTATCTTTTTTGTTTGCTTTCCTGATTTTCTGTCATTAGCATTAATGCTTTCCAAGGTCTCTTAGTAAATTTAAAAAGTCCTTGAATGCAGTTTGCCGCATGGTCAAGCACATCGGGAAGCTAACAATGCCACAGTTTTCCTTATTGCTGGCAACTTCTTCCTTGACTCTGTGTCCTTGTCCACTCTGCAAGTTGCTCTCTGTGCCTGTTCCTCCAATTCTGTCCTGTGGCTTCACCTACTCTGTATCCGCTATGTCTTGCGTCTTCTCTTTCTTCTTCTACTTCCTCGTCTTAGTGGAGTGCATCCTCTAACACAGCCCGATATAGAGTACAGTCCACAAAACCCTCTTGGTCCATGGACTGCTGTCATTCTGGGTGCATAGTAAACATGCAAAAACCTTTATAATAATCCAGCATTGACACTCTTGCACACATTTGATCTGGTGTTAGACCATTTCAGGTATCATTGAACTAGCATAATAAGGCTCACATAGGTGCAGTAAGACCACCCCACACAGTGGTGTTTTAAGGATAGTGAACGGTACCTAAAAGCATATAAAAATCTGGGTGGGGGGGACTAGCAGTTAGCATAATGGCTATGTCGCTGGACTCCCACATAGTCGACCACGGTTCGCGTCCTGGACCCAGTGGCTTAAAACTCATGCCGGGCGCATGTGCATGTGTGCCCAAGATCCCGAGAGGAGAATACAGAAGGGATTGTGGCGTGGCCATCCCCCTGGGGGATAATTTCTCACTTTCTGTTCTCTCTGTCTATCTCTGTCTGTCTGGTGAGCATACACACCCTATAGCGAAAACCTCTCCAAAAAAAAAAATATGTGCCAGGTATATTTGTGTGCATACTCAAAATTATGAATGGGAAACAGAAATGGAAAGAGACTGTGACATGACCATGCCCCACTGGGGTATGTTTTTTTTCTCTTTTCTCACTCTGTAGCAAGTTTACATGCCCTGGAAATAATAATAGTGATTAAAAAAAAAAAAAACACAAAAAA
>NW_006159525.1:11508952-11510384 GCF_000334495.1 Tupaia belangeri chinensis | reverse complement strand
AATATATATATATATATATACACACAATTCAGGGGAAAAAGTAGGAATTGAAAAAAAAACTGTTAGTGTACAAGAATTGTCATTTCAATAGCCTTTTATAAATTTATTCAGTGGAAAATGTAGGAATTGAAAAAAAAACTGTTAGTGTACAAGAATTGTCATTTCAATAGCCTTTTATAAATTTAGTTTATTACTTAAATAATGGTGATTTAATTTGTATTGTTTATTTTAGTTCCTAAATACTCATGATAAGCTTCTCTGGACTTTCTATAAAGAGGCACAACTATTCTGAACATGGCAGTGGTACTCATCAAATGCTGACGATGAATGAGCTCCAGAGGAATTAAGACCGAAGAATGCATGCTACCATGTTTACAGTACGGATTGAGTCTGTTCTTGTAAGGTGATATCTGATGGTTAAGGGCTAAAATTAGACTGTTTGCAGAGATGCACTGGCTAATGAAGTAATGAAGGCCTCGGTAATGAAACAGATTTACATACAAACATATTTTTTAATATTCAAAACAGAATGTTTAAAAGAGTCACTTTCTAAGCCACATTCAAGAACTGGCACACGGCAAATCGCAGAACAAATTGGGAAGCTAAAAAAAATGGTCCTATATTATTAATATAGTGATTCTTTTAGAATATGTGATATTTGACTCTGATCATGGTATGAGAGGATGTTTTCTTTTGGGGAGAAAAAAATCAACCAGTTCTGAAGCCTAGAATATAGACTAAAAAAGATTGCATTGTCTATTAATGTGTCTATAAATGATGCACCATCCTTTACCCAGAAAGGCTTACTACCAAAAAAATCATAAAAACGCCATCAGCTGTAAGACTAATGCATTGAATTTGAGCTTATCCTGCTAAGTAAGGACTAATATGGGCACTAATTGCAGATTCTTTACATGCCAAAGTACAATGGTTAACAAGAGGAAAAGCTTTGTTAGACTAATTGAAGTAGTTAATAAATGTTGGTATTTCTCAAAAATAAAATAGTTGGGCCCTCAAAATTTGAGATATAGATCAGACAGCCAGATTTGCTTTTTTTAATATCACCAGTATTTCCAATTATCTCAATACTCCCATGTGAGAAAGGAATGCAACATACTATGCAATGGCAGGTAAGATTGAAGCACAAAGGAAAACTTTTTGAGTTTAGAGAATTTTTGAAGGTCATTATAACATATTTCATAATTTAACAGAGTTATCAATGAAGTAGAGAGTAATCTTGATATTGTCCATCTGGGAAAAGTTAGCTTCCTTTCAATAGACCGTTTAATAGAATATTTTAATTTTGCATCACACACAGACACAAATTCAACAAAAGGATATTCATGAAGCTAGAGTCTCTCTTCATTTAAAAATAATTATAATTAATTAAAATTTTATAGAAATATATTGTTAAAACTTTCTGATGATGAAA
>NW_006159525.1:11494744-11508843 GCF_000334495.1 Tupaia belangeri chinensis | reverse complement strand
TATATAAAATCCCCTGGGGCACTGTGGTCACCAGTCCAAACTAGAATGGATAAAATTAAGAGCAATGTTAAAAATAGTTAATATTGATAGATACAGACTTTGTTAAACTATATCAATAGCTGTTCAAAACAACTTTTTGCTAAATTGCGAATATGGAAAAGCTAAAAGCTAAAACTGCAATATAATAAAGACTCAGTTATCACCCTGACACTCTCTCATTTGATGCGAGCATCTTTTCATGTTTCTATTCAATACTTACATATATTGGGTCATTTGGAAATGTCATGACTTTTTTCATGTTTTACTATGCAAAAATGTGTCATGACTTTTATGACAACCCATTATTTTCACCAGGAAAATGTAAGTCAGGCTTTTTGTCCATTTTTTAGTTGGATAATTTAGGGGTATGGGGGTTCAGGAGTTCTTATATTTTCTGTATTAATCCCTTGTCAAATATACATTTTCAAATATTTTCTCACATTCTTTAGATTTCCTTTTAATTTTGTTTATTGCTTCCTTTACAATGCAAAAGACTTTAAGAATGATATAGCCCCACTTGTTTATCTGCATTTTTGTTGTTGTGCTTTTGATGCCGTATCCAAACATTCATTACAAGACCAACATCAACAGATATCTTTTTATTTCCTTGTATCTCCTACAATTTTTTAAAAATCAATATTTAGTTTTCACCATACAGATCTCTCACCTTATTGGTTTAAATTATTCCCAAGTAGATTTTTCTTTTGGATGCTATTGTGGGTTTTTTCTTTTCTTTTCTTTTCTTTTCTTTTCTTTTCTTTTCTTTCTTTTTGGAGAGGTTTATGCTATAGGGCGTGTGCACTTGCCAGAAAGACAGAGAGAGACAGAGAGACAGAAAGCAAGAAATCACCCCCCCCCACCCCAGGGGGATGGCCACGCTGCAATCCCTTCTCCTCCATTCTCCTCTAAGGATCTTGGGCACGTACGCACATGCGCCTTGCGTGAGTTTAAACCACCGGGGCCAGGACTCAAACCACAGTTGATTATGTGGGAGTCCAGCAATATAGCCATTACATTAACTGCTGGTCCCTGTGGGTTATTTTCTTTATCTCTTTTGCAGAGTCTTTGTTAGTGTATAAAAACACAAATTATTTTTGTGTGTTGTTTTTTATCCTGCAACTTTATTATATGCAAACTGATACACTTTTACTTCTTTTCTGATTTGGGTGCCTTTTATTTCTTTCTTCACTAATTGCTCTGGCTTGGACTCTCAGTATTATGCTGAATAGAAATAGTGAGAAAGGACATCCTTGTCTTTTTCTGATCTTAGGAGAAAAATCTTTCAGCTTCCACACTTTCTTATTGCATAAAATATTTCTTGTGGCCTTTGTATGTGGCCTTTATTATGCTGAGAAGCATTCCATCAACACTCAGTTTGCTGTTTTTGTCATGAAAGGATGTTGTGTTCTGTCAAATGCCTTTTCTCCATCTGTTAAAATAACAATTTGATTTAAAACATTCATTCTGTTAATATGGTGCATCAGTTTATTGATTTGCATATGTTGAATCATCCTTGCAACCCAGGAATAAACTCAATTTGATCATGGTGTATGATCCTTTTAATGTGTTCTTGAAAATGAGTTGGTAAGTGTTTTATTGAGGATTTTTGCATCTATACCCATAAGGGATATTGGCCTGTTCACTTCATTTTCTTAAAGGGTATTTGTCTGGCCTTGATATTGAGGTAATGTTGGCAGGTTCTAATTACTGATTCAGTCTCCTCATATTTTATCGTGCTGTTAAAATTCTCTGTTTCTTTATGATTCAAACTCCGTAGGTCATTTGTTTCTAGAAATTCATGCATTCCTTTTAGGTTATCTAATTTCTTGGTGTGTAATTGTTCACAGCAGTCTCATGACTCTTTGTATTTCTATAGAACCAGTTGCATAGTCTTCTATTTCATTTGTAACTTTGTTTATTTGAATATTTTTTCCTCTTGATTAGTCTAGTGAAAGATTTGCCAATTATGTTTACCTTTTCAAATAACCATCTTTTAGTATAGTAATATTTTTATTGTTTTTCTAACCTGTGTTTCATTTCTTTCTATTCTATCCTCTATTATTTCCTTCTTCTACTAACTTCAGACTTAATTTGTTCGTCTTTTATTTGTTCGTTGAGGTGTAAAGTTAATTGATTTATTTGGTAACTTTCTTTTTTCTTCATGTAGGCATTTATAGCTAAAACTTTACTCTTAGGACTGTTTTTTGTTGCATCCCATAAGTTTAGGTATGCTTCTTCCAATTTTCATTTGTCTCAAAATGTGTTTAAATAGTTATTTTTGTTTCCTTTTTGATTCATTGGTTGTTTAGGAGTGTGTTTAATTTCCATACACATGTGAATTTGTGAATTTTCTTTCATTATTGACTTACACTCATGATCAATAAACAGCAGTTATAGATTTTGTAATATTTTTCATAGTTTTATTCAGATCATATTTATTGAATTTAATTTCATGTATACTAAATATAAAACTAAGTATTGAGCTTATATATTTATTAACATTTTATTTCATTATTTTCTTTTTTCCACTTTTATTTCATTTTTTATATATTCAGTCACTGTATATCATTACACCATGCAAAATGAATTTTTCTAGCATGAATACACCATATATTAGTCCAGTTAAAGATTTTAGCATACACATTATCATCAACAGATACTTTTTCATTTTTGTGTCCCTTAACTGTTTTGCTTCTTTTTTTCCCCTTCATTCTCTTTCTCTCACCCTCCCCCATTTTCCACCCTCTTCCCACATCCTCCAATCTTTCAGTTTCTGCTACAGACTACAGACATTTGGTATATATTGAGTGAGGATATACAATGCCTCTCTTTCATAGTCTGACTTGCCTTTGCTTAGCAGAAAGTGTTCTATATTCAGAAATCTTCCAATTTCTATCAAATGTCAGGATCTTATTGCTTTTTATGGTTAAGTGGCATATATATACATATATACCACCACACTTTTTTTCCTTTTTTAAATTGATTCTATTATTATACTTATCATAATTTTTAAAATATTTGATCATTATACATCATTTGACTTGTAAAGAGAATTTACCCAATATGAAGTACACCTCAGACCAGTCCAGTTGAGAATACTATACATGTTTTCATCAATAGGTAATAAACCATTTCTTTGTCCCACAAATATCCCACCTCTCCATTTTTTCTCCCCAATTTCCTTCCCAAAGTCTTTCACCTCCCACCCCTATCCCACCCTCCTTCCACTGTCCATAACTATTTTCAATACTTTGATGTCCTCCAATCTTTCACTTCCTACCGTAGAGTGCAGAGAGTCAGTATATATTATGTGGAGACATGCAATGTCTCTCTTTCATACACTGGCTTGCTTCACTCAGCAATAACTATACCATAATAGACCACTTTCTATCAAATGCCAGGGTCTTGTTTTTTTATGGCTGAAAAATATTCCATAGAGTATGTGTCACACTTTTTCAATCCATTCATCTGTTCGTGTACACTAGATTGGTTCCATGTCTTAGTAATTGTGAATAATGTCACAATAAACAATGATGTGCAAGTACTTTTCTGATTAAGTGTACTCCTATCCTTTGGATAAATATACATGAGTGGAATTGCTGGATCACATGGTAGTTCTATTTGTAGGTCTTTGAGGAACCTCCATATTGTTCTCCAGAGTAACTGTACTAATTTTTATCTTTAGCAACAGTATAGGAGAGTTCCCTTTTCACCACAGCTTTGCCAGCACTTACCACTTTTTTTTTTCTTTAATCTTAGTCATTCTGAATGGGGCTAGCTAGTATCTCATTGTGGCTTTCATTTATATCTCCTTTATGACAAGACATGCCAAGCATTTTTTCTTATTTTATTTTTTATTTTTTTTTAGCAGTTCACATGTATTCTTTAAAGAGTTGCCTGTTCAGCTCATTTGTCCATCTTTTAACTGGGTTGATCAGTTTCTTCTCCCACCCCACCTCAGATAGACTGCTTGAGTTTCCTGCATATTTTGGTTATCAATCCTTTATCTGAGGCAGTTTGCGAAAATATCCTCTTATTTCAGAGGTTGCCAATTCACTCTAATGATTGTTTCTTGGGCTGTGCAGAAACTTTTTAACCTCATGTATTTCCACTTGCTATTTTTGAGGTTATTGCTTGTGGTTTGGGGGTCTTATTTAGAGATCCTTGCCTACTCTGTTGTCTCCAAGAGTTTCCCCTGTGTCATCCATTAGTAGTTTTATAGTTTGAGGTTTTAAGTTTGGATCTTTGATTCATTTTGAGTTGATTTTTGTTAATGGTGAGAGTTAGGGGTCCATTTTCATCTTTCTACAGGTAGATACCCAGTTTTTTCAACACCATTTGCTGAAGAAATTTTCTTTTCTGCCCTGGATTTACTGTTGTTCTTGGTTAAAAATCAGTTGGCTATATGTTTTGAAGTTAATTTCTGGGGTCTCTATTCTGTGCCATTGGTTCACAGGCCTGTTTTTGTGCCAATACCATGCTATTTTGATTTTCACAGTTTTGCAATATATTTTGAGGAGAGTGAGATGCCTCCTACTCCACTCTTCTTGCACAGGTTTGTTTTGGCAATATGGGACCTATTATGATTCCAGACAAATTCTAATGTTTTTTTCTAAATCTGTGAAGAATGTCTTCATGAATTTGATTGGGATTACATTAAATTTGTAGATTAATTTGGGTACGATTAACATTTTGATTATATTTATTCTTCCAACCCAGGAACATGGAATGTCTTTCCACTTTTTTGTGTCATTTTCAGTCTCTTTTTTTTTTTTAGTTTTTCATAATTTCTTTGTAAAAGTCTTTGACTTCCTTGGTTAGGTTTATTCCTAGGTACTTTATACTTTTTGCAGCTATTGGAAACAGGATTGATTTCTTCAATTCTACCTCAGTCAGCTCCTTGTTTGTGTGCAGAAATGCTCCAGATTTTTGTATGTTAAATTTGTATCCTGTCACTTTACTGTATTCATTTATCACTTCCTGGAGTTTTTTGTAGGTTCTTTCGGATTTTCTATGTATATAATCATGTCATCTGCAAATAGAGATAGTTTTACTTCTTTTCCTATTCGAATGCCTTTTATTTTATTCTCTTTTCTGTTTGCATTGGTGAGTACTTCCAGTACTATATTGAAGATGGGTGGAGAAAGTGGGCGTCCTTGTCTTGTACCAGTTTTTAGCGGGCTTTATTGTCTTATTCCTTCTCTTATTCCAAAAGCTGAAAGCTTTTCCCTTTTAGTATGTTAGCTATGAGTTTTTCATATATAGCTTTTACTGTGTTCAGAAATGTCCCTTCTATGCCAATTTTTCTGAGTCTTATTCATGAAGGTTTTTTTTTCAGACAGATTTTTGCTATAAGGTATGTGTATTCACTGGAGAGACACAGGCAGAAAGTGAGAAATCACCCACCCAGGGGGAATGGCCACACTGTAATACCTTCTCAGACTCCATTCTTCTCTCGAGATTTTGGGCATACACACACATGTGAGTATGATTGTGAGTTTTAAGCTGCCAGGTCCAGGACTCAAATCGTAGTTGACTATGTAAATCCAGCAACGTAACCATATGGCATCTGCTGGTCTGAGATGTTGTATTTTATCAAACACTTTTTATACATCTATTGATATCCTTGTATTGTTTTTATCCTTTTTTCTGTTAATATGGCATGTTACATTTATGGTTTTTTTTTTTTTTTTTTTTTGAGAGATTTTCACTGTAGGGCGCATGCGCTCACCAGACAGACAGAGAGAGACATAGAGACAGAAAGCGAGAAATCACCCCCCAGGGGGGATGGTCACGCCGCAATCCCTTCTCCTCCATTCTCCTCTCGGGATCTTGGGCACGCATGCACACACGCCCGGCGTGAGTTTTAAGCCACCGGGTCCGGGACACGAACCGCGGTCGACTATGTGGGAGTCCAGCGACATAGCCATTACGCTAACTGCTGGTTTCCATTACATTTATGGTTTTACATATGTTTAACCATCCTTGTATTCCTGGAATAACACTTACCTGGTTGTGGTGTATAATCTTTTTAATGCTTGGTTGGATATTTTCTAGCAATTAATTTTTCATTGTATTTCACAATGAAATGTTGAATTTGAGGCAGTGCCAGAAATAATTTTGGAGGAAGGAAAAAGAGGGCATAATTAATTATTTTAGAAGATGGAGAAATGGCATATCAGGTCACATCAGATTTAGTATACTTGTGGGGATTTTGGATATTAGAAAACCTGTCCACTCTCTCTTTATACACATATATTTCTCTAGGTATAGAATTACAGGAGGAAATTATTTTCTTAAAAAATTTTGAAGTGATTGCTTTGCTTATTTATTTAGCTTTTTAATTTTCTGTGATGCTCTTAAGAAATCTAAAGTCAGCATAATTCTGACCTTATATATACACCATTTTTTCCCCTGGTTGTTTCTTTTCTTCATAAATGATTAAGATCTTCTCTATCGTTGGTATTCTGAACTTTCACAATAATGTACATTGGAGTGGGCTTCTTAAAAATTCACTGCAAGGACCAACAGATGGCGTAATGATTGCATCACTGCATTCTCATGTAGCTCACTGCTATTTGAGTCCCTGACCCAGCGACTCAAAACTCAGTGGTCAGGTGTATGTGCATGTTTCCAAAATCCCAAGAGGATATTGGAGGAGAAAGGATTGTGACTGGGCCAGCCCCCAAGGGGGCCATTTCTCATTTTCTGTCTCTCTGACAAATATATATTCCCTATAGCAAAAATGTCTCCAAAAATAAAAAAATCATAACGTAAATAAATATACATATCATTTAAATCTAAACACATATTTTTAATCTATGGTTTTGATTTGCCTGTTTCAATCTTTTACATTGCAAACTCACCTAGGTTTCTGAAAACTATTCGATTATATTTACGAGTAAATACTTTTTAAAAATTAGTTAGATTTTTTAAAATTAGCATATGAGTAACATAATGGAATATTTTAAATCTAATAGAAAATGTCTATTTAAAAACCTAAGCACACATCATACTCATTAATAAAATATTGTAAATATTCTTTTTGATATGGAGATGAGATAAGGATACGTATTGTCACTGCCTGTATCAGAAATGGAATACAAGCTCTGGATAGTGCAAAAAGCAAGAATAAGAAATCAAAGTGATCAGATTTAGAAATGAAGAAATAAAGTCATGTTATTTTTATATGACATGAAAGTATACAAAAAAAATACAGAAGAATCTCCAGACAAACTGCTGGAATTAACACACAGAAATACTAAGCAATTGAATACAAAGTCAATATAAAAAAATTAAAAACTCAATGTATCTTTACATGCCAGTAAAATAAAATAGAAAGTAAAATTTAAAATCAAAAGATATTTACAAAACCACATTTCTGAATAATTCATAGGAACAAATCTAAGAAAAGAGACATTAGAGCTCCTCAACAGAAATTATAAATCATTCTTACAAGAAATTATAGGAGACTTACATATAAAAAAGAGAGCGATGTTCTATGTTCTTCAATTTGAAATTATAAAACTGATATTTTACAAGTTGTAATATAGGTAGCGCAATCCAGAAAAGAACAACTCTAATAGACAAGCATTACTAAGCATCAAAAATTACTGGAAAGCTATAGTAATTAAGACAATTTGGCACTGATAAAAGGATAGACAAACTAATGGAACAAAATAGTCTCAAGACAGACTTGTAGATATATGTTATCTGACATATCACGAAGGTAACACTGCTGAACAGGGGGGAGTATTAATAAATAGTGATGGCCCCACGGGGGTCGTACAAGAAGTGGGGTTAGTATACTGGAGCCACATGGCATCCCGAGGTCGGGATCCTGAGTAGATTTGGTTGACTGGAAGGCTGAAGGGACTATCGTGTGCTGAGGTTATGCCAAGGATGTTTCTCTCTGTCTCTCTCTCTTTCTGTCTCTCTCTCTCTCTCTTTCTCTCTCAATCTCTTTCTCACAGTAAATAAAACTTTTTACAAAAGTATTGGATGACCTATATATTCCCACTGGGAAAAAAAATTTAGCTTGTAGCATCATAGCTTAAACACAAATGTCATTTCACGTGTTTCGTCAGAACATAATCAGAGTATAAATTGAGAGTCCTAAGACTAACTTAATTTTACATATGGTTGACAGTTTTTAAAGTACTTTTACATAATATTATTTTTAATTAGTTAATGTATTTTTTTACATTTAGTCATTGTACGTCTTAACAACATACAATGTTTTTACAAACTGTACATGTATTGCATGTGAATCAAGTCAAAGATATTACCATATAAATTATCTTCAGTAGATAACTTTCCATTGTTGTGTCTGTTAAATTATTTATTTTCTGAGCTCCTTCCTCCCTTCTATCATCCTCCCCCCTCCAAAGCACTCTCTGGTATCTACATTTGCCATCCCTGCTGTTCTATCTTCCAGTCTTTCAGTGTTCGCCCTAAAGTTCCTCAAAAACCTACAGATAGAGCTATCTATGACCCAATAATGCCACACCTGGGTATTTACACAAAGGATAGGAAAACACTCAGTTGGAAAAATATTTGCACACCCATATGTATTGCAGTATTATTCACAATTGCTAAGACATGGAATCAAGTCTAAATGCCCAAGAATGGAATACTGGATAGAAAAAAAAAGTGTCACATATACTCTATGGAATACTACGCAGCCATTAAAAAAATCCTAACATTTGATACAAAGTAGATGAATATAAGATTTAATGTGAAGCGAAGCAAGCCAGACTATGAAAGACATTGTGTTCCCTTCTCAAAACATATTTTATTATGCTGCTTGTCCATTCTACAAATGAGAAAACTAAATGTTAAGGAATACAAGACATTTGCTGAAAATTACAGTCATTAAATGAATGAAGAAGTGTGTCACTTAGTGCAACCCCCAATCGGCTTAGAGAACATAGCGAATCAGCAGGTTCAAGTAATTTCGCAGCTTATACCACGTGCGTCAATTTTCTCCTTCATGATAGGTTAGCAGTATCATCACGAGCAATAAATAATGTGATTAATAAGATGTCCACTTAGCACTCAGTAGATATCAGCGTCTCCTTTTGGCACCTCGCAAATACTGCCTGGTCAGGACTGTAGACAGGTGTGGCAGGACTGTTGCCGATGCAGAACTGCACTCCTCTTGCCTCTAATAAATGATACTGATAAGAAACTATTTTTAGTGGAATTGGCCACCTCTGCAATGTGAAATTTGTCACTTATCAAACAGCAAAATGAAAAATTGTTAGGTGACAGGACATTTTATAGAACCAAATGTTTCAATTTTCAACACATTTCCCAAAGTGTTTTTTTCCTTGTGTCTTCATTTCCTTTTTTTGTGAGTCTGATTTTTTTTTTTTTTTAATGTGTCCTGTCAGCCGTCCTCTGTCTTAGAATTCAGAGCTTCTCAGCTTCCTCTCTTGGCCTTCTAGTGACAACGTCATCATTGTTCCTGAAATTGTGATTAGGACTCGTGATGGTTGCATGACAACCCTCCCAGGGGACGGATGCTCACTCATTCCAGAGCATTTGTTTTACTTCAGTGAACATGACCTAAGAATGGCTTCAGAGCAGAGCCTACCATCACCTAGAAATACTGACTTTATTTTAACAAAGGAAAGCTTTTCTCCTTCTTGATCAATAAGTTAATAAATTAAGCCCAACATTGAAAAAAATCTTGTGAATATAGACAAGTGGAGGACAGTTGCTGGAGATATGTAAATCATAAAATTATAAAAAGGAAAAATGTAGAATAGACTGACTTTAAGAAATTCCTGGACTGGGACCAGCAGTTAGCGTAATGTCTATGTCGCTGGACTCCCATGTAGTCGACAGCGGTTCGTGTCCCAGAACCGGTGGCTTAAAACTCACACTGGGCGCGTGTGCGTGCGTGCCCAAGATCCCGAGAGGAGAATGGAGGAGAAGGGATTGCAGCGTGGCCATCCCCCCTGGTGGGGAGTAATTTCTCGCTTTCTGTCTCCGTGTATCTCTGTCTGGCGAGCACACGTGCCCTATAGCAAAAAAAAAAAAAAAAAAAAGAAAAGAAAGAAAGAAAGAAAGAGTTAGGAGAGCCAGAGAAGGAAGAAGTGTGGAACTTTAGGTGTGACTATCCTGGCTTTCTAGGGCTAGCTGCACGCATGATACCTACCAGAGCCTTCGACCTTACAACAGAAACCTTCATTCAGCGTAACAATCTGCCCAGTTAAATACTCCCTTCTGTGGAATCCCTGCAGGTGGTGGTGCTCCTGTGACCCAGTCATGGTCAATCTGAAAGATGGACGGGGCTGTATTTCTGTCAACTCTGTGGAAGACGGTGAGCCAGGCATCCCTGTGTTAAAGAAACCCTGAATAAAACATTTCCAACTTGCCAAGTCATTCTATATACTGGAATATTAAGCCTCTGAGGAGTCTCGAGGTAAAGAAACATATTTAACTTTGTTTAATTTAGATATTCCCAGGTTTGTTTGATCTTGCAGCCTTTTGTTAGGGTTAGGCCTATCAACCACCTCTGAAAAACCTCCAAATCACATTCTTTGAGAAGTGCTCGTTATAATTACTCTGGAAAAAAAAAAAATCAACTATTGCTGAGGCCTCTAGGGAATTAACTGAAGCTGACCCATTTGTTTTTCAAGTTCTCATAAATAAACATTTTTATTTAAATTAAGTTAGGGTTCCAGATCATAATGTTCTGTTACTTACCAGGCAAAAATATGCAAGCTAAGGAGAAAAAAATACATAAAGAAAGCTAGTGACATTGCAGTAAATGCGGGGAACATAGAAAATTAATCCTTACTTTAAGAATACCATCAGAAACAGGCTCATCTGTGGTGGCTCATGCTGTTAGGATACTGTTGCTCAGAGGAGACCATACGGAAGGCCCACGTCCGGTTCCCAACCCCACCTAAACAGGCTGATTCAATGGATGTGCACCTGTAGTCCCAGTTAGCTGTGAGGCTGCGGCAGGAGGCTCTCTTCATGGTGAGACCCTGTCCAAACAAGAAGAGCTCATCGCTCTCAAATAAATATTATATTAAAAATACAATATTTCAGGAAGAATAACATTCTCCCCCAACTGTCCCCAAATCCCATGTATTCATTTCCTTCACTCTGTCATCTCACATTTTGATTTCTAAGTTTTTATTCTGTCTTTGCCTCTCTTTGGTCAGTGTTCTGCGTGTTTTTTGGACACAGGGACTGAATGTTGTTCGACCTTAAAGCTTACGTGTCCGGTATCTAATAGGTGGTGTGCTGGCAAGCAAGTTCACCCAGCATGAGTGTTAATGTCACTGGGTTCAGGAACTTTATATTTGAGCTCATTGTTTGAAGCTAGTCCGGTGGACTGTCCCTCATGTAAACCTTCTCCAGTATTTCTTCATGATGCATTCACGCTGTGTGTCCTGTCGGTAACACTGCAAAAGCTCAGCTGTGCTCCCATGGCGTCCCACGGCGTCCCATCAGTAACTTCGTTATTCTCCACTCTTGGGGACGCTCTCTTCCACCGTTTGAGGTGGTGATACCCACGGCTTTCTCAACTGTGCAGTTAGGATAACTATTTGAATTAGTCCTATCTCCTGAATCACTAGATTATGTTCCAGAATATGCTTTGATATGAAAACATGTGGGAAGAAAACATATAATTATTTTTTTTAAATTTGAGATGATTTAAAGTTTCATTAACCAACTGTGTTTATGTTCACATAAGACATTTTATTTAACTAACATCTTAGCTAAAAATAATACCAGTGGCATTTGGTATATATTAAAATAGTAGTGGAGGATACTGTTTAGTGTATATCTATCTTTCATTCATACCAGACATTTCTTCATGGGATAATAGAGCAATTTTGCTGTCAATCGTGATGATGAAGATGGTCTGGGAGACTGGGAGCATACCTGGGAATAAAACTTACTTAGGGGATAAAAAATTTTAAAAAATACATATATAGGTTAAAAAACAAAACAAAACAAAACAAAACCTTACTTAGGGGGACCAGCAGATAGTGAAACAGCTACGTTGCTGGCCTCCCATGTAGTCGTCTGCAGTTTGAGTCCCGGACCAAGTGGCTTAAACTCACACCAGGCGCATATGCATGTGTGCCCAAGATCCCGAGAGGAGAATGGAGGAGAAGGGATTGTGGCATGGCCATCCCCCTTGGGGGGTGATTTCTTGCTTTCTGTCTCTCTGTCTCTCTCTGTCTTTCTGGCACGCACAAGCACCCTATAGCAAAAACCTCTCCAAAACAAAAGAAAGAAAGTGTGAAGTAACTTCTAGTTAGAAAATGGAATTTTATTCTTATCTTTTCCATTTACCAGCCCTATAGGTTTGGATAAGTTTGGTTTTTTGTTTGTTTGTTTTTTTGTTTTTACTTCTTTAAGACTCCATTTTTCTCATCTATAAAATAGGATTGATAATACAGTCAGCCTTTATTATTTCTACTGTGAGAATAAAATGAGTTAACGTGTCTGATAAGGCTTCCGCAGCAGCGCTGTGCCAGATGTATCTTGTGAAGCAAGATGTTTGCCGTGATACATGCAGCTTAATAAGATGTTTAGCTTAATCCTTATAATAATAGTAATAATGGTGTCTTCACCAGGCTCTTGTACAAGTGGGTCACACAAATCTCATTTACTCCCACAGTTCTTGCAGAAATCTCTGAGCTAGGCCTCAGCTAATTTTCAGTCTTCAATCTTCCTACTCACAAATCACACTTTATAAAGACCTTCAAGCTGACGAATACTGTTTTCTATCAGACCATCTGTTACTATCTTAAAACTCCAAGAAATAATATTTTGGAAGAAAAATAGCAAAGAATAGTAGTGAAAGGCAGAGACTTCTCCAAAGCTTGGCTCTCTGAGAATTTGATGAGGATTTTGGACTCTCTCTGTCTTTCTGGCACGCACAAGCCCCCTTAAACAAAAACCTCTCAAAAAAAAAAAAAAAAACTTGTTTAGGCACACTGGGTCTTTTCACTCTCAATGTTTCATATTCAGTTCTACAAGCTCCATATGAAATGGTGGCTTTAAAAAATGTCTAATTTATCAAATCATATGCTTTAGTCATAACAGGTATCAGAAGTCCCCCATGACTGTTTGCTACACGACTTGACAATAAGGCATTAAGCTAAATGTTCTCTTTTGAAATATCACCTTATACTTATTTTCAGATTTTAACAAATATTTCCAATCTTAACTGAACACAAATTACAGTTTTCCTATGTATATGAATATTAATCCACCAAATTACAAGGAGAAATATGTGTGAATATAAGAATTGGGAAGGCTTCTCTGAGCATGGGCAGCACAAGTGAAGGATTTGTTTGACTACATAAATTATAAAATTTCTCTATGATTCAGTGCATTATGAGTCAAAGTCAAAGGACAGTATGGGAAAACACTTCAACGTGTTCAGAAGACAGAGTCCTAATATTCATACAGGAATATAGATGTAAGTATATGTATATATATGTATATACTTACATCTATATTTATAAAATCAATTTTAAAACTGAGATTAAAGAGAACAATGACCTAAAATTATAAATGTACAATCAACACACAAAATTATGAGTAGTCTATAAGCATATGGCAAGTTGCCAGTCCCATTAGTAATTACACATGAAAGCTGAAGAATGAGTTACTAATTTTCATCCATCGGATTGCCAGGAAAAAAAAAGAGAAAAGGATAATATCCAGGGTACGTAAGTGAACTTTTTCTAGTTTGTCACTAACAGGTGTTTCATATATATATATATAAAACTTCAAAATATTTGGAGATTATAAAGCATGTATTCAGATCTGAGCAATGCATATTAGTATTGTATAAAATAGAGACTACAGAATCAGCAAATTTGAAATTAAAAAGCTGTCTTTGTTACCTCTATATAAACAATTCATCTGTATCCAGAAAAAGATAGATTACTGGTACAATATTAAGAACTGTACATTTTTGCGGCCAGATGGTGGCAAAGTAGTTGGGCTGCTGGACTCCCACATGGCTGACTACGGTTCAAGCCCCAAACCTGGTAGCTTGTTTTCTCGCTTTC
>NW_006159525.1:11484272-11494511 GCF_000334495.1 Tupaia belangeri chinensis | reverse complement strand
TGGTGAGTGTGCATGTCCTAGAGCAAATTAAAGGAAAAAAAAAAATAGAGAAAATGAAATAAATTATTCTTTTAAAAATAAAAATAAAAAAAGAACTGTACATTTTTTAGTGAATATCATTTGCTTATGTAGTCACAGGTAATGGTATGAATTAACATAATGACCAGAAAAAAGTTATTCTGTTTAATATGTATTTAGAGAATACACTAGTGGCACAAATCTGGGTTTAAATCCTTCTATTTCTTTATATTTATCCCAGTATCTGACTTTTCTGATTACCATGGCTTTTCAATACATTTTAAGATCTCCTTCAATATTCATCTTTTCAGGTGTCTTCCTATTTTCCAGATAAAGTTTAGAATCACTTGAATGTTCTAGAAAGAAAGCAAAACATTATCAGATTATTATTA
Organism: Tupaia belangeri chinensis; assembly: GCF_000334495.1. Classification (NCBI taxonomy): domain Eukaryota; kingdom Metazoa; phylum Chordata; class Mammalia; order Scandentia; family Tupaiidae; genus Tupaia; species Tupaia belangeri. Next base: position 11,494,101 of record NW_006159525.1, on the reverse strand, counting down.
GGATTGAATTAACGTATGTTAAATTGAAGAAATTGATGTCCTTGGAAAAACAGCTCATATTTCAAGTCTTATTTTAGGACCTTCAAGAGTTTACAGAGTTTTATCATTGATGGTCTCATGTGTCTTGCTCTTCTTAGATGTTTTATTTTTGGTTCTGCTATTTTAACTAATTATTGTCAAAATGGAATAAAAATAGACTTTGTAAATTAATTTTGAAATGATGAACTCTGAGCAGTTATAACACTCTATTTTCATGACTATTTTGAGGCCTATAGATAGAATGATAGATTTATATAGGGAGATAGATATAAATAGACAAAGATAAAAATCAAATACTGAACATTTTTCCCATTCTTACACCTCTTTCTTTTTTTTCTAATGAATGGGTGAGCATTGACGAATGATGTTAAGTAGTGATGATGATAGTGAAATCCACATCTTGTTCCATTATTCATGATAACCTCCTGACTTTCCTGATGGCACAGCTGGCTGCCAAGATGGTGCCGCAGAAAGACCAGAAGCCTGAGAGGTCAACCTGGAAGTTTAATTTGGACCTTACTCATCTAGTAGAAGATGGAATTTTTGACTCTGGAAATTTCCAACAGTTTCTACAGGAAAAGATTAAAGTCAACAGTAAAACTGGGATCCTCGGAAATGTAGTTCACATTGAACACCTCAAGAACAGAATCACAGTTGTTTCTGAGAAGCAGTTCTCTAAAAAGTATTTGAAATATGTCACCAAGAAATACCTTAAGAAGAACAACCTTTGTGATTGGCTTCATGTGGTTGCATCTGACAAGGAGACTAACTAACTCCATTACTTCCAGATTAGTCAAGATGAAGAAGGGTCGGAGTCTGAGGACAAGTTGAAGCCTCCCCTTATCAGTCAGGCTTTGCTTACTAAATGAAACAAATGAAGGCTACATTAGAGAGAATCATCTGGAAATAGATTTTCAGTTTATTAATGAATAAAAGTCACTGCTTAAAAAAATGATAGCCTTCTGGTATGATGCAAGACATTGACTGAATTTGATTATGGTTATAACATTAAAAAATATTTGTGACCACTTTGATAAGATTTAACTGGAATCTTATGTAAGTTTGTCAAATGTCATTTATACCTACAGAGTGTGCCACATGTTTTTCTTCTTTAACTCATTAATAAATTAGAGCAGATTTCCTGATATTAAAACCTTACTGCATTCTTTGGGACCAGCAGTTGGTGTAATAACTATGTCGCTGGACTCTCATGTAGTCAACAGCGGTTCGAATCTTGGTGGCTTAGACTCACGCCACATGTATGCATGCATGCCCAAGATCCTGAGAGAAGAGTGGAGGAGAAGGGATTGCGGTGGTCATCCTCCCTGGGGGAAGGATGTGATTTCTCACTTTCTGTTTCTCTGTCTCTGTCTTTCTGGCGAGCACATGCACCCTATAGCAAAAACCTTTCCAAAAAAATCGTATTGTAAAGTTTCTCAGTGAACTTTACATAGTCATGTTTTATGTTATTCTAATGTTACTCTAAAGTAATTCTATGTTATAATTTCTATAGGTGTTAATCACAGGATACATGGTCTGTACTTTATTTCCTTATATGGCCCGGTGTTTAAATGCCCAGGACATTGCATGGAAATCTAAATTATTTTTTCAGTGACACTTGTAATGAAACTATTGAGGCATTGAAAGAGTTATCTTGTAAAGATCATAAATTGACAGTGGCATCTTTTCCTATCACCAAGTTCCTTTAAGTCTTGGTTCATTTCTTTACTCTCCGACCCCACATTTCAGATGGAGTCTCCATGATACAAATTAATCCCGTGTTTAGGATAATGAGAGCTCTACTAGATAGAAATGTACTATCCAGTTGATACTGATCTTTTTCTTCCCAAATTAGCTTGGTCGCTGCCAGTAATAAATTTAAAGGGGAACACAGTAGTGCCAGTACTCAGTACTGGCATATATAAACACTTTTATAAACTACTCTGAACGATGAAGAAACAAAAATTGGCAAACAACCAAGCCATTGTGTTCCAGAGCCAAGAATGTGATTCTGGAAAATTTCCATTGTGGTTTTCTCTTCAGAGTAATTTGTACAATTTTCAAAAGCAGGCTATAAAACCCTGTGTGGGGACAGGTTACCCAAGGTAACTCTTGTCAAATGAGAAGCAATATTAATAATCTTATACTCATAGAGGATCATGGATTATCACTTATCAAAGCTAATAAGAAAAGCAGAACACCGTTTCACATTTCTGTGTGTATGTGTGTGTGTGTGTGTGTATATACATATGTACATTATGTGTAAGTATATTCATACATTATTGTGTGTATATGTGTGTATATACATAAATGTATATCTGCACACATGTACATTATATGTAAGTGTATTAATATATTATTGTGTGTATATGTGTGTATATACATAAATGTATATACACACACATGTACATTATATGTAAGTGTATTAATATATTATTCAAAGGCTACAAAGGCACTTTATCTACATATGCTTAAAATATCCAGCTATTAATATGTGAATTGTGTGGGCCAGGACTAAATAACAGCTTAACCTCGCTTAGAAAGCTATTTTAATAAAGGCACTAACTATTTATATTCAGTTACTGGGGAAAAGTCCCACCTACAAAAAAACAAAAATAAACAGAATCTAAATGGGAGATGTCATGCTAAATAGTGAAGTTCACCATTGTATCAGTCTGGGACTAAAATGTGTTCCCTGAATTCTTGGGACTCAACAGTTTGTTGTTGAATGTTAAATGTTCTTGTTTATAAGTGCACATTTTTGCATCAAGTTAAAAGCTGGGGTCAAGTTAAAAGTGGGCTGAAAACAGTAAACAAGTTAGGAGACATCAATTGAGGGCTTTTGCCAAAGCTACTTTTAGCACAGTTTTAGAGCAGGGTAAGTTTATGTGTACTCTGTGTTTGTCTCCTGCCTCTGTGTCCTTTTACCTCTTCAGTGGCACCAACACCGGAACTTCAGGTAGTTAAATACTCTTACTGCCTTATCAGAACCATCCACTAGATTCCTCATTCAGAAAGCAAAGAGGGTTGGGATTCCATCTTAATGAGGCTATATCCTACACTAACAAATCTGGGCAATCAACACTTAGAGGTCCTGTCAATCATGTTCAATCCTCTGCAGCAATGATAATGCTACTTCTGCAAAGTAAATGCATTGCATCCTTTCAAGCCAAAGAAAAATGTGCTATTGCATTTTAACAGGACATAAAACCATAAATTTGATAAGTGTGACTCAAGTGGAGCAAATAGTGATTTAAGCAAGCAAGTAAATATGGCTTTTGAATAAGGAGGGATGGAGAGAGTTTGGGAAAAGGGAACAGGAATCAGAACTTTCAAAAATCCTTCAAAAAATAATCTTATCTTAATGTTTACCTATTTTCAAGAGTTTGGATCTTTTCTTTTCTTTCTTTTTCTTTTTCCTTTTCTTTCTTTCTTCTTTTAATGCATTATAAAGACAGGTCTTTCAAGGACAGAATAACCACTATAATTCAGGCTAAATCGCCAGAATTGATGGGAATTTTCTCCACCATGGACAGAAGCACAGGAGAAGGAAAGTAACACTTCCAAATATCCCAGAAATAAATCATATACTCTGGACTGGAATAAGAAGGCTAATATATTTGTTTTACTTTATTTCATAGAGAAAGAGAACCAAGTATTTCATATCTGTTCTTTTTTGTATTTTAATGAAGGGACATTTTTCTAACATTTTGACAATTTTGCCATTCTACAGAAAACTGAAAGACATAACAGAAGGTGATGTCTTGAAATTATGTAATCAAGATTTTCCAGCTCAAAAGGTACAATACTCAACCTATTATTTTCTCCCCAATAAAAGTGGAAGTAAATTTTCTGACATTAGCTGTATTCTAGAAACTTGCTAAGTGCAGAATATGGAATAAGGAAGGGATTGGTGTACAGACAGAGGATGTAAGTTATTATGGAGAGAGTGGAGAGAGGTCATTTAAGAGGTTTAGATCATTTTAAGAGGCTTAGATAAGAACTGCAAGAATAGTTTTCAAAGACTTCTTAAAACTGACATTAAGAAAAGTTGATTACCAGTTCAATTAAATAATTAGGAGAAAAAATCAAGATGATGCTGAAAATGAAAGATATCACAAATTATAGAAAGTCAAATTAAGAATTCTAAATATTTGTAAATATAATCATTACCCAAATAACACATTATTCATAAATTGATATCTCGAGTTTTACTACAAACAGATTTGATGTTTCATCTAAAGCTATTGCATATATATGTATAGCATTCATCTTAATTCCCAGACTGTCTTCCAATCTCTTTTCCTATTTTCAACTCCATTTGATCAAACTGAAATCTGTCTGGTTTGTCATTCCAAATGAATGAATACTACAAATATCTCCAGTTGGCTTAAGAATAATGAAAATAGGGGGCCAGCAGGTGGTATGGTGTTTGAGGCGCTAGACTCCCACATGGCTGACCATTGTTCAAGTCCCAGACCTGGCGGCTTGCTTTCTCACTTTCCCTCTCTCTCTCCCTTTGTGCCTCTCTCTGGTCAAATTAAAAAAATAAATAAATAAATAAGTAAAATTAAATAAATAATTATTTTTAAAAGAATAATGAGAATGGAAAAATTCCATGTAGTTCAGGGTTTCTGGCTAAAATTTCATTTCTGTGGCACTTGTCATTCTAGAACTTTAAAGAAGACTCTATTGTCAGTGAAATTCTAACCAGTTGATCTCTATCAGTGGGACTTTTCAGGAACGAGATTGGAGAGTCAAGAAGACAGCCATACTTCCTAGTGTTCCCCTGGAATTCTAAAGAAAAATGTTTCTCATTTGGTATAAGAGAAGCCAAGAACAAACATCCCTGTATTCCTATTACTGAGTGTTAATAAAGTGTGAAGGAGGTGACTGTTGTGACAATAGTAAAGGTGGGAGGACAGAATGTGAGGAGGAGCAGGAGCTTTCCCCAGTAAGTAGGGAGCGGGTATGTACAAAGGACACTCTAGTCTAAGACAAACACAGTTTTCTAATGGAAAGTTAAATGTGTGCTTAAATCTAAGAAAGTTGAGAAAATATCCCAAAAGGAGATTATGGAGAAAAAGTGTGTGGACCAGAATAAGAGAACAGAACTAAACTTTCTTTCACTCGTCTTTTTTCCCATTGTGTTTTAGGTTAGAGTTGGACTTCTCCCTCATAGTGCACACTCACTGGAAATTTTCTTACATATTCCGTATGTCTTGGGTGTGTTTTTAATAACTGAGCAGTTTCTTAGAGCTACGTGGGAGCTTGCACTGCAGAATAGAAGGAAAATTACCAAAGGGCCTGTCCCCGTGAGATACCGTTTATGAAACATCAAGAGACAGGGTCTACTTGCTATTTTCTCTTTTATGTTCTGAATTCAAATAAGATATTGTTCTTCCCTACATGTAAATGTCAGCTGACAGTGTTAAAGAAAGCCATAGCCATATCAGGACCCTCAGCATTGTTAACCCAGTAGTCTAAGGAGCCAGGTAAACCTGGAGAATCCAACCTCCATCTTTACATTGAACAAAAACACTCATTAGCTCTGTACCGCAGCTTCAGTTCTCGAAAATGAAAAGATACACTTCTCCCATGGCCGTAGCAAATATGTGGTAAAATACCTGCAGACGTGTTTGCCAGAGTAGTTGTCTCATTCTATGTGATCAGTAAATGTGAGTTATCATCATCAACGTCATTACTGACACAGATTTTGTATGTGGTTTTGGTTATCAGAATCAGTAATGCTAGAATGAGAAATATATTCCAAATCCCAATTTCCTGTTACTTTATGGCTTACTTTTTTCAAGGGACTTATAATATTTTATTAATAGAAATTTCTTAATCTTAAGTGACTTTTATTTAATTGTGAAATATAAATCTACTCTCTCCCCCCCCAGTGGAACATAATTAAAATTCATTTCACAAACTTTTTCAGGGATTAATATAAATCTTCCTAGCGTTATAAATCTCACCTTGGAATTTCAAGTTCTAATTTCCACAAACCAATCAAAAAGCAATTATCATAAGCAGCCAATCAACAATATGAACTAAAATGAATCATCTATCACCCAGTTATAAGTGGGTAATAGGTGATTTACTCTAAAGAAAGTCTTACATTTATTTTTATTATTCTGTTAAAAGATAGAGCAATTACAAGCAAGTATAAAGGGTACAGCTCTGTAAAATCATTATCATTAAAAGAAAAAGATCATTGGTAAAGACCTAAAGCCCTTACAGGACACCAATAAATTTATGCAGGCATTCGTAAGGTTTTTTTTTTTAACCTTTTTTTGTAATGTTAACTAAAATAAAATAATCAAGAAGCACATTGATATTCCTTACATGCTTCACTGTAATATCTAGTGCTCAGTTATTTTTAACATACTATCTCTGGATTGCTAGGATCTTTCCAAAGTTTCTATCTTGAGGATTTTCCTTTTATAACAAATAATTCATTTAATTTTATTTATTATTATTATTATTATTTTATGCTTTCTATAGGGCCTGTGAGCTCACCAGAGAGAGACAGAGAGGGGAAGAGAGAGAGAGAGGGAAAATGAAAAAGCAAGCCGCCAGGTCCAGGGCTCGAATCACAGTTGGTCATATGGGAGTCCAGTGCCTTAACCACCACGCCATCTGCTGGCCTGAAGCCTAAGGATTTTCAATAAGAGCTTTGATGTAACTTAGATAGATATCTCATTTTTTTATCTTATCTGGATTACACTGAGTTCTATTAGAGGAACAAATAATAAATGTGGGAGTGAAGGAATGAATGAATAAATACCTTCTTCGAGTTGTTAAGGCCTGCTTAAATTTGAAAAATTTCAACTTGGAGCCAGCTTGGTGGTTAAGGCAAATGGATCCCACACGATCAACTACACAGTTTGAGTCCTGGACCCAGTGGCTTGAAAAACACACCAGGTATGTGTACATGCATGTTCAAAATCCCAAGATTTTGGAGAAGGGATTGTGACATGGTGATCACCCCTGCAGGGTGATTTCTTACCTTCACTCTCTCTCTTTTTCTCTGTGTCTCTACAGTGAGTATCTGTCATCGTATAGCAAATAATAATAATAATAAAATAAGTAAATAAATCAAACAAATAAACAAGCAAACAAATAAATCAATAAAATTCTCCTCTCCCTGTGTCTTGCCCTCAGTAGTCCCAGAGACTTAAAGAAGAATCCATACTCAAAAAATAAGAGTGGAGTGACTCTGTGATAACAGTCTACTAAAATCAGCATTGCCGGTGCTCGTCAGAACCATCACCCTCTGAGACCATATTCGCCACGTCTCTTGTATCACCCCCACCCCTCCCCTCTGCTCTTCCTTCATCTCCATCAAGGGTACTCCAAACCTTAGTCTGCTCAGCCTTCTCTGTGTCGTTGCTCGTTTGTTTGTTGGTTTGTTGCAGGGCACTTGCACTCACTGGAAACAGTCAGATTGTGGCCATGCCAAAATCTCTTCTCCTCCATTCTTTTCTTAGAATTTTGGGCATGCATGTACACATATATGCACGTGCGTGTGCACACACACACACACACACACACACATGCATGGAGTGATTTTCAAACCACTGGCTCCAGGACTCAAACTGCAATCGGCCCTATGGGAATCCAGCTACAACCACCACGCCACCTGCTGGCCCATCAGCCTTCGATTACTACCTTACAACATCTGGAGACCTCTCTCACTACCCCTTATAGAATGATTCAAACAGTCAATACATGGAACTCAAAAGTCACACATAGAGCAGGCAAATATTCAGAACTAAGAAGGTGATGGTAAAACTTCACCATAAGACTAGTGTGTACAGGGGTGAGGAATCAATTATAACACAGAATTTCTCAGTATGAATTATTTTTTTCTGTGTCATTTAAACATACGCTATGTTCAGTTTTCTTTCCTTAGATATACAGTCCATCCCTTAGCTAATTGTTATTGTCATCTATGTATTATTTTTCCACTTAGATAAAAGATGGAATCCTAAGGCTTATGTTTATTTTAATAATAATAAAAGGGTTGGCTCTTGATACTTCACCTTTGGTGCTACGCAAAGTTCCCTGACACAAAGGACAAAAGTGGCCAAGTAGCAGCCCAGCCTATGGCATGGTTGTTAAGACCACTGGATCCCACATGGCTCACCACATAGTTCAAGTCCCAGACCCAGAAACATGTATGTGTGTGTTTGTGTATGCATTCCCAAAATCTCAAAAAGAGAGAAATAGAGGAAAAGGGATTGTAATATGATCATACCCCATGGGGGCACTTTCTCATTTTCTCTCTCTTTCTCAACCATAGGTGCCCTCTGGGAATTTTTTTTTCCTAAAGTAGAAAACAACAAGCACTTGAATAATGATCATTGAACACTTAATAACTCTCTTCATGTAGATCCTTGGAAAACACTGCTTATTACAATTCAGGTTGAATTTCAAGGGGCTGCTTCTTTCACCCTCTCTATGCATGTCCTGTGGGTGAAGCTCTGAATCTATTTAAATAGCTAATCATGTGGATCAAGATAACCTACCCAACTAGGGGCCCATGACCTGCCCCTGGGACTCCCGTGGCAGGAGGAAGCATGGGGCACCTACTGCTTGGACACTGGAAACATTGAGACTTGCCTGCCATTAATCCTGATGTACACAGCATGATCGTTCTCCCAGGAACCTGGGTTTTGACCCATGATGTCTTTATAGGCACAAATGTTAGGTGGGATTTGGAAGACGTAACCCCCGACCACCAGCTCATAGTTATTGAGTGCCTTCTAAGTATCAAGCACAGTATGAATCAATTTACTTGCAATTTCATTTAATCTTCACATCTGTAGTAAGTACGCACTTGTGCTGCTGTTATGGCCACTTTACAGATGCAGAAGATGAGGTTAGGGGAGTTAGATAACTAGAATAGGGTCACAAAACTGATAGTGATCAGAACTAGCATTTTCATCCAAGTCTAACAGAGTGTGTCTGTGTTTCCAAACACAAGGGCACAGACTCTGTTTGGCAAATGGTTGTCAAGGGACTCTGTTGAAAATTTCCACTGTGTTCATCCTGGCAAATCCAGTACTTTATTTCATCACTTGACAAATAAATTTATTAAGGGCCTCCTCTTTGCCAATTACCATCTGAGGCCCTAGGGAATCAAGGCTGAGCAAAGGAAGAAAAGCCCTGTTCTCATCAAAGCATGTCTTGGGAGAGGACAAGACAATCACATAAAATGATAGTACCTTAAAATGCTTTTTCCCATATTGGGAAAAGCACAGGTATCTTCATAACCTCTGTATCAGTCTACAGTAGTTGGAATTTGCCAATCTTTATTTTTTTAATTTATTTTTTTTACAATCATTCACTATACATCATCACAGCATACAACATGAGATTTCCCATCCAGAATACACTGTATATTGACTTAATCAAGGATATTACCATACATATTATCATCAACAAATAATTTTCCATTTCTTGTTTCTTACACATTTTGTTCTTGTTGTTTTTTAAACTGGCATTGAATATTGTTTTCTTAAACCCTTGAAAAACTGTATTAGATACTGAGATGATACAAAGAATTGTGCTCTACAGAGGCAAAGACATAGTTGAGGAAAGAGAAACATAAATAAATACCATTACAGACATTTTAAAGGGGTGAGAGGACAGTTAATAGGAGAATAGAAAAGGAAGACCTCCATTCTTCAGTAACAATTGAAGGCTCTTCCAGACAATTGACATTTTGGTTTATGCATTCCCCAGGGAAACCATTGAGTGTAAGTAAGAATCAGATCTGCGT
>NW_006159525.1:11481053-11484262 GCF_000334495.1 Tupaia belangeri chinensis | reverse complement strand
CTGCTTGGGTCTCTTACTCCTCTACTTCTTTGTAAAATGAGAGAATTAAGATGATCTGAAATGACCTTTCCAATTCTAAACACCATGATACTCAAGAAAGCTAAAAAAACCGACATTTTCACTATTTATTGACATGAGCATCTGAGCCTTAACTACCTTTTTATATGAAAAAAAAAAAAAACTTCTACTTATATTAGAAATATCCCTATTAAACCATTTCTGGAATTTTTCAGCCGGTCAGTATCTTAGCCTTCAGTATTTCGTACCCTGGGAAAATAATCTACCTTTCCCATCTTACATGCCAATAATCATTATAGCAAAAAAATTTATCAATTAATTAATTAAAAGGAAAATATTAATTCTGGCCAAGATGACAATCAAAGCTCTTATTTTCCCCAAAATATAAGACTTTCTAAGAATTCTGTTAATATTCAGTAAAGTTATGAAAATCTTTCATCTTACTACATGTTTTGGTGGTTCTTGGGAATATTTTGTCTTCTGTGGACATTGAGCAATGTCTAGAGGTATTTTTGATTATCAAGCTAGTATATTATTGGCATCCAGTGAGTATAGTCCAGGAATGATGGTCAGCAGCCTAAAATACTCGGTCTCCACACAAATCGTTTCTAAAATGTCAATAGTGCAGAGGTTAAGAAACTCTGGTCTAGACAATACATGTACTTTTAAGGGAAAAATCCTTATTTCATGCTATGGCAAACTATATAACAAGGGTGTTTTCATTTTTTCAAGTTAATTATTTGGGAAGTCATGACTCTCTCTTAATAAAGCTCCCCTTTTTTATGTGTAGTATCTGAGCACACATTTTTGTTGTGTCATTTTCCTTTCTCCTTTCGTAAAGTTTACAAATCTAACTTGATTCCTACTACCTGCTACCAAGACAGGAAACAGAAAGGAAAGTCTGGCTCTCATGGAGGTAACCAGGAAAATCACTGGAACATTAAACTTGAAATGTCCTTCCAGTTTCCTAAACCAAAACACATCCGGGCAGTGTTACAACTCACCCAGATAAGGATGGCGGTAATAGACTTCCATGGTAAGGCTGTGTAGACCCATGGTGAGGAGCACAGACTGAAGCCAGGTGGCCACCTCTTCTACTCTCCTGCTGTGTACTTTGGCCACATAATTACACTTAATTTCTCTGTGCTTCAGTTTTAGCATTGTTTTTTGTCTGTTTAAGTGTTTGCTATAGAGTGCATGTGCTTGCAAGAAGATGACAGAAAGACAGTGAGAGGGAAAGTGAGAACCCCACCTCTAGGGGTGATGGTCATTCCACAGTCTCTTCTCCGTTCTCCTCCTGGGATTTTTGGCATGCATTCACATATTTCTCGTGTGAATTGCGAGTTGCCAAGTCCAGGACTTGAACCATGGTCTGCCATGATTTGGAGTCCAGTGCTTTAACCACCACGCCACCTGCTTGCCCCTTATTTTATCATCTTTAAAAAGAGATAGTGCTGGCACTGTAGTATAGTGGTTAAGGGAGCCTGATTGCTCATGGCTGACAGTGTCTCCAGTAGATTGAAAAACATGCTGGGCATTTGTGTCTGTGTGTCCAAAACCCCAACAGGATGGAAAATGGAGGAAAAGAGATTGCCATGTGACCATTGGGAAGTACTTTTTCTCCCCTCTCTGTCTCTCTGTTTCTCTCTGGCAGATGTACATACCCTTTGGAAATTATTTATTAAAAAAAAAGTGAGAGATTAACAAGTAACAATAGAAAACAATAGAAAACCTACGGAAAATTACTGTGAAGAGTAAAGGAATTAGAATATGCAAAGTGCCTTGCACCCAGTACCCTTAGATAGAGAGTAACAATTATTTTACTATTCAACCTAGAGGGTGCCATGTAAATTTAAATTGAAGGGAAATGCTGACTTTAGTCTTATTGCTGAAGAACAGACTTCTTCTAATCATTTGTCTCATCAGAGACACAGAGAGAGACAGAGAGGCAGAAAGTGAGAAATCATTCCCCAAGGGGATGACCACACCGCACTCCCTTCTCCTCCAATCTCCTCTTGGGATTTTGAGCATGCGCACACATACGTGCTCACATGAATTCCAAGCCGCAGGGTCTGGGACTCAAACCATAGTCGACTATATGGGAGTCCAGCAATGCAACCATTATGCCATGTGCTGGTCCTGAATTTAAATTTTCAAATTGTACCTCTACCTCTAAGAAAATTTTACTTCAATAGTCTTGGTAGTCTACATAAACTTAAATACTCTTCTACACTGGGGAGGTAACTAGATAAATTAACTGATAAAAGCAATTTTTAAACAACTTCTTTCAGAGATGTACAGACATTTCTGGGAATTTTTATGCTTGCTCAAATAATGTGTAACTCATGCTGTTAGCACTTGAAGGGACTCCCCACATTTATATCTCTAAACTGTGCTGAGAGCACATACAAATTATTTAGCATAAAGCTCCTAGCTCAGAAACATTTTAGGCTGGAGTGTGGCAAGAGACAATGCACTCCTACTAATATTTTTTTTCTTTTCTGCAAAATGATGGTATTAGGAAAGTAGATATTATAAACTCCCATTCATCATATTTCTAACATTGAAATTAAAGCCAGCTATTTACACACTCACACACACGCACACACACACACAATGTAGGTGTTAATAAGTTCATCTCAAATATCCATAAAATGAAATATTAGAAACAAGTCAGAGCAATGTTAGCCCAATAAGAGCTTACCAACAAAAGAACTGAAATATTGTGTTTGCAAATAATTTAATGAATCTAATAAAAGGAAAAAAATCAGCAAATTAATTCTTCCACTAAAACAAACAAACAAACTAAATAGAGCTTTCACCAATTCACAAAATGATTAAACCATATCAAATATTTTACAAAGGAACTAATACTACAAAAGCATTACAAAATAGAGCATCATTTCTACAAACAAACATTTTCCATTGGAATACAATTTAAGAAGTACAATGAGTTCCTTCTATTAAAATCATTGGTTTTGGGGCCGGCAGGGGGTGTGATTTTTTTAAGTGCATTGGACTCCACATGGTCAACCATGGTTCAAATCCCGGACTTGGCAGCTTGCTTTCTCACTCACTATCTCTCTCTCTCTCTCTCTCTCTCTCTCTCTCTCTGTTTAATCTGATTGTTGAGAGGATTAAATGAGATCACAAATGAAAACAGCAAAGTTCAGCCAATAGTAAACCCCTAG
>NW_006159525.1:11446621-11480955 GCF_000334495.1 Tupaia belangeri chinensis | reverse complement strand
TCTCTCTCTCTCTCTCTCTCTCTCTCTCTCTCTCTGGTCAAATTAAAATAAATAATAAATAAATAAAATTAAAATAATTCTAAAAAAACGTTGGTGTCGTGGTTTCATTTATGGAAGTCTCCCACATGCAGGCATGCATTCTCATCATTAGACTGAAACGAATACCGTGCTAGGCCCTACTTACTAGCTTTGCCACATGTGTGCAAGATGAGAAAATACCTGCATATCTTTCCAACGGGAAAGCATTGTGCCTCGCATTGTGCCTCAACGTGTTTGCTTGAAGCCACCGAACTTTTAAGGTGATGGAAAAGATGCTAAATTTACTTTTTAAATATCAATGTCCAACTCTTTCAATGCCAGCCCCTTCAAGAATGTGTGGCCATATTTTGTCAGAGTTTGTTAGAAAGTCTCCACAGGGACTAACCAGTTCTACTAATAAGGGGATCCATTTCAAAATGGGTGTATTTCATCTCAGTGGTAGAGCACTAAGATAGCCCAGAATCCACAGGTTAAGAAGCAGATTGCAAACAAAGGAACCAGCAAAAACCCATTTTTGATGAGAGATACCAACTGTCACCTTATCTAAAATATCTGTAATTATAAGTCAAAACCTACTTACTATGCATGTTTTTCTGTTCCTGAAGGCATCACGAAATTTTAATATGGTGCTATGTTATGATTTATAAATATTTCCACCTTACATCTGGTGGAATGTGATTCTGACATGACTGGGCATATCTACTAAGTTAGCAAGGCTGATCTCCAAGAATCTATGAAAAACTGAGGACTTCCTGGGAGGTCTCTTACACTGAGGTCCAAAGGAACTATCCAAGAGAAATTTGAACAAGTAAGAAAGGAGAAGGAGCCATTGTAAACATAGCATGATGTTGGCCACTTGAAATTTCCTCCCACTTTAGTCCTACGTAGACTGAGCAGAAGTACTGTCCACAGAAGAGCTGTCCTTCAGACCCCTGCCTGACCTAGCCCCTGCCCTCCTTCTATCACCTACTGCCTTCTTACCCCATTCTTTAGGCTCTACCCACATCTTTTCTGAAACTCACCAGCTTGGTCAAATAATGGAACTATTCTTATTATTGGCATCATCCCACCTTTCTGCTTGAATCTGCTGCCCAAGTGTCTTTCTTATCCTAATGATACTCCCCAGTCATCCTTAAGACATCTTCATGGAAAGGAAGAATAGTGCTCAAGTAAACCATGACCTTCTGAGTCAACAGGTAAAGAAAGAGACCTGACAAAATTGAGCAACTCTGTTCCTCTGATCCCCATCTCCCTCCCCACAAGGTAACTAAGATCTGGCAAACTAGGGTTGTTTTTTCTAAAAACTAGGATTGCATTGTTTTAAAAATATGATATAGGACTCTCTCTTTTTCTCCTTTCTTTTATCCCTCTTTATCAGAAAGCTGAGTATAAGTCCTATGACTAAAACATTCTTCTCATCTCAGTTCCAATCCTCCAACTGGCTCCCTGAATAAATGATGATATATCAGTAGAATCATTGCATTTTTCAGGCCTAAGAAAGACACTAGAAATGGTATAGACCAAGCTCAGAGAACTCGGGGCCTGGGAGGGGCAACAACTTGCTCAGCAGTGCACATCCAGCTGCTGGAACCCAGGTTGACATTCAAAGGTTAGTTCATTGCACTTTGAGCTTTCTGTTTGAAGGAAGAAAGAAGGGTGGCGTTTCATACTGAGGAATTAAGCTGAGTTGACCTATAATTAAAAATCAAAGTCATGCCACCTAGACTATCCACTCTGCTTAACATTCATGACTATCACAAGTGTATCTCATAAATTACAATTATTTCTTGTGCCCCAGAAATCAATTTGGTAGATGGATGTGCCATTTATATACAGAACCCCGCTTTTACATTTGTCTCAGGAATAGGTGTGAAGGACAGGGTTGAATATAGCTATGGGGCATACATTGAGGGAAATGAATTACATATGATATTGCGTATCTTACTTGAATATCAACAATAATCTTTCATTTTTCAAGCATATTGCATATAAAGTGGGCATTATGAACTCGCTACACCACAAGCAAACAACAGAAGCTTATCATATTGCAAGTGATTAATGCTCCCACCTCCAAGTTACCTTGGGCTAAGCCAGAATGTAGCTCAAAGATGTGTTAAATGTCTATCAACACCTTCTGCAGTGATTGCTATAAAAAGAAGATAATGATGCGGGCACCAAGCTTGTCTTTCTTCAGGGTTAGATTCACAGGGGAAAAGAGGAGGGGTTATATTCACAGGAAAAAAATAATTAGCAAGAATTTCTGATAAAGTAGGGAACTTTTGACATGTGTGAACTCATTCATTCATTTATTCATCCATTCATACAAGTATTTGCAGAGGAAATAAAAAGTCTGTACTATGTCAGGTACTCTTCTGAGTTTAAAAAATAGAGCAGAATCCAAACAAAGTCCTGCATTTTAAAGAAGATGACATTTGGGAAGGGAGGCTATTTTAAAAATTAATTTAAATTGTCAGATGGCATACCCATTGTGAAAGTGAGAAACAGGTAAAAAGAAGAGGTGAATGGCTTATGGGCCAGCAGGGAAGGGGGAGCATGGCTCTGGGCTCTGAATATCTATGTTAGTCCTTTACATAGGTAGGTGGCCTGGTTCAGGGATTCTTTCTACTAGGATGGCATTTCTGCAGAGCAGTAACGGAATTGAGAAACTGACCAGGCAGATGTCTAGAGAGAGAAATTTGTAGGCAGAAGGAATAACTCATACTATGATCCTGATGAAGCACGTGGTGGGCTTTGGCATGTTCAAGACATAGTGAGGCTTTTTAGTCTGTGCAGAAGACAGAAGGGACTTAGAAAATGAAAGTGCATTATTGTAAACTTAATCAGGTGGTGAAATCCAATCGCACCTGCTGTTGCAGCATCACTGCTGGAACAAATTGACACATCTTCTGTCATCTGCAATCTGATTCTCTCTCTCATTCTCTCTCAGAATAAACTATTGGAAATAGTACACTCTCCTCTGGAAGGGCAAGCAATGCAAGATTATGTGAAATCTCCACTTCTAAGCCATAATCTAGTCCACAGGGACTTGCATGGCCTCATCATTCAGCAGGGCACCATTACATTGATCATCTCTTAAATTCTGGATATTGTGCTGAGTAGGCCAGATGATCAAGAAGTAGTAACTGCTTTAAAAATACTTTAGAATATATATGCATGAGAAATGAAGGGAAAGAAATACCACATAAACTCAGGAACATCTTATCTCAGTGAAATTTCTAGAGGTATAGTGGACTAGGGCAGGTGAGATAGCCTTTCCAATGTGAACAAATAGTCACTCTATCTGCTTCCTCCTATTACTAAAGAGGAACCAGAATGACCAGTGAAATACTTCAGATTTGGCAGAACTATAAATCTCTATTGGATGGGCTACTCTGACCAACTTATTGAGTGACTTGATAGCTAGTTCTTTTTTTTTTTTTTTGAGAGTTTTTTTTCTCTATAGAGCGTGTGTGCTCACCAGACAGACAGAGAGAGACATAGAGACAGAAAGCGAGAAATCATCCCCCAGGGGGGATGGTCACGCCGCAATCCCTTCCCCTTCATTCTCCTCTCGGGATCTTGGGCACGCACGCACAAGCGCCCGGCATGAGTTTTAAGCCACCGGGTCTGGTATGCGAACCGCGGTCGACTACATGGGAGTCCAGCGACATAGCCATTACGCTAACTGCTGGTTCCCTTGATAGCTAGTTTTGAGTGGGGGCCTGGAAAAAAAATTCTTCACCTGTCCCTACTACAAGATCTCCACATATTTTCACAATGTTAAACATGTCTGTGGTAGATAGGAATGCTTTATAAAGATTCTGGCAAGACCTACAAATATATCCCAATGCTAACATTTAGAATTTGAGGTCAAAGCTGTGCCATCCTCAGCAAATACCTAATGGACTTTTGAAAAACAGCTTCAGTCTTACCACTGGGGAGAGAGAAAGAATGAAAGCGTAGAGGCCCTCACAGTACCATGTGACTTCAGCAGCCCACCATGAACTGAGTGTCTGGCCATCAGATCATAGTTGGGCAGCATAGTGGCACTTTGTTGTGATATTCAAGTTGCATGTATGATAGTAAGCTCAGTCATATCCTTGTGGCAAATACAAGTTGCATGAGGAAGTGGCTCATGGAACCATAGGCCATAATCCTGATACATTGCTTCCTCACTCTCAATCAACCCTCACAGCAACTTGGAGTTTTCCTATAACTGGTTGACTAAGGGGAAAAATGGCTTCGTTTAGGCATGGGAACACCTACATAGGCCCACTCTGTTGTAGGAAGATGGTGGTGAAGGGAAACCCTCAGTGGACAAAACACAGTACACCTAGTTGTTCCCTTTGCCTGAAAGAAGAAGAGATAGTTATAAATCTATACCATGTACAGGGCAGTGACTGCTTGATGAGGTAAATGGCTATGCAGTTAAAAGGAACATACTTGGCAAATTGGCTTTATGATTGGGCGTGGACTTTGAAGATATCTGTTCTTCATGTGACCACTTACCAAAGAACATTGCCCAACAATGGGATTATAACAATCAACTGAACATTTTTGGAAATAAGTCAGACACTTCTGCCAATGGGCTCTTGAACAAAATGCTTATGGTTTTAGAGCTAAAGCTGAAACATAGGTTCAGAAGCTAAGGCCAGTCTAGCTAGAGCCTCTTCCCAACCTGCCACCAGCAGCAGCTAAATGCTGAGTCTCAATATTGCACCATTCCCCAAGAAGATAGTGGAGCCACCAGGTATTATGTTGACTCATTCCATAGTTGGAGGAGAATTGCTTTGTTCCTACTGAAATAGATATTCTGAACATGGATTTACCTTCTTTTCTCATGCTGCTTCTGCCAAAAGCATCATTTAAAGTTTAGATCTAGATCACCTTATTTTTTATGATGGTATTCCATCAGCTTTGCTATGGCAAAGAGGTAGTCTCATGTTTCTCCATTTCATTGGTATTACCATGCTTCCCATTATCCTGATGCAGTTATATTGATAGAATGGCAGAATGGCTTTAGTTTTACATGAATACATGTATATATATTAACCAACTTTCAGCTAGCCTTATCATATGGCACCAGTTGGGTAAGAACACCCTACAGAGCTGACACACTGTCCTCCAGGATGCTGTATATGCTCTAACTCAGCAGCCAGCATGTGGTGCCATTTCTCTGTGGCGAAAATTTATGGGTACTGGAATCCACATGGTTGAATGACAGGGAATTTTTTCACTATTCATTCTCAATTTCTGTAGTTTATTATTTCCTTCTGTGAACAAAATTTTGAATTTGGATAGTCTCTACATCTGCCAGTACTATTCTTTCTTTTTCTTAATTTACATTTAATCACTGTATATCTTTACAGTACACAACATGGGTTTTTCCCATCATGAATACAGTGCTTATCAGTCAAGTCAAAGATATTACCATATACACCATCATCAACAGTTAACTTTTTTTTTGCCTGTTAAATGGTTTATTTTTATCCCTGACCCCCTCTCTCACATCCCCTATTATCCACCCTTCTTACACTGCCCCTAGTGTCTACAGTTGCCCCTCCTGCCAGTACTATTCTATATCATATAGTTCATTATGGGAGCCTCTACCTACACATGTTTATTGAGCTCTTGCAAAATGCCTACTTCAACTGTGGTAACAAATCTTAAATTTTTATGTTATGTAATTTGAATTCAGTGCAAATAGCCATATGTAGCTCATGACTATCATATTAAAATAATGTAATCACAAGGTATTCATTTTCTAAAAGACAAATGCTTCTATCAGAGAGCAGTAATGGTTACATTAAACTGAAAGTTGAAACTGATGGCTGGTCACTTTAGGTTTCTACGACAGCAATTCAGCAGTTGCTGTGCTGTCTGGGACAATTAATATTATCAAGAAGAAACTGGGTTACTACTACCTAATGGGGATAAGAGAATCTAGAATGCAGAATCCCCTTTACCCTTCTGAGTACAGTAGTCCCCCCTTATTCATTTAAGACACCCCCAAATTCATCCCTGAAACTGCAGGTAGTACTAAACCCTCTATGTACTGTTTTTTCAATCTGATGACCGAGTCAGCTCCTAAGTAAATAACATGTGGTTAACAGTTATTTAACAGTTAACCTGTGGAAGCATTGAACAAAGGGATGATTCACAGCCCAGGCTGGCAGGAGCAAGCAATATGAAATTTAATCAAGTCACTCAGAAAACTGAGCAATTTAAAACATGTAAATTATTTATTTCTGTCATTTTCCAATTAATATTTTTGAACTATGGTTGACTTTGGCTACTACCTAAAACTGCAAAAAATGATATCATGAGTACAGGAGTAGAGGGACTATTGTACTCCTTTGTCCTGCCATTAAAATTAATGAGAAGGGGGAGAGTGTGATGAAAGAAATTAAAGGGAACACAGAGAGGCAAGACACTTATGGGACACAGAAATGGATTGTGGTTTGATGATGATAATACGAATAGTACCCTCAGCTGGACTGGCGTGAGTTGTATTTGTGTTGAGTAAATTCACTTTACAAGTCAAGTGATGTACAGTGATTGAATGTGTAAAATAAATTTTAAAAAGTAAACACTAAAAAAAAATGAAAAATTAAAGCTCAGGAAGAGTCAAACTGTGAATGGCCCAGATCCTTCAAGAATAAAGGTTTAAGTCGCTCTACCAGGTGAGGCATTATGACCAGCTGAGTGCTCACTAAGGGAAAGATAAATATGAAATAGAACATACCAGCTCCAGCTATGTCACTAGTTGTGGAAATGAGGACTATAGTAATTCTAGATAGTCATTCTTTATTTTCATATGAATACACACACACACACACACACACATATATATATATATATGTGTGTATATATATATATGTATATATATAGAGTAAATTTCATCTAGCCTTAACATATATTTACTTATTTGTTCATTTAGTTATCTATTGAGAGAGAGCCAAAGAGGGAGAGACAAGCACCTTCAGCAGAGTCTCATGCTCTGATCATCCCCCAGCCTTTTCCAGTCACCCAGGATTGTGGTTATACACCTCCCAGCCAATCCTTAACTTCCTAAGAGAAAAAAAAAAAAAAAAGAGTAAAGTTATGTTTCTACCTAACGTAATACAACTGCCTCATATATAACTCCGAATATGCCTCCCCGCTTCTCAAAAGACAATGTAAGGGGAACCAGCAGTTAGCATAATGACTATGTCGCTGGACTCCAACGTAGTCGACCGCGGTTCGCGTCCCAGACCCGGTGGCTTAAAACTCACACCGGGCGCGTGTGCGTGCATGCCCAAGATCCCGAGAGGAGAATGGAGAAGAAGGGATTGCAGTGCGACCATCCCCCCTGGGGGTGATTTCTCACTTTCTGTCTCTCTGTCTCGCTCTGTCTGGCGAGCACACATGCCCTATAGTGAAAATCTCTCCAAAAAAAAGACAATGTAAAATCATTTGATCTGTTGTTTGGATTATATTATTTAGTCCTTTAGCTGAGTCACACTCCCACGTCAAGATCTGGCATTTTTCCAATTTCTATGAGCATACCTTACGTTAGGCAGTAGAGACATGAGACAGAAATAAAAATGTTGGTTATATATGTAAGTCAACGTGACAAGAGCTAGAATAGTGTATTTTGTCTTTTCTCTCTTCAACTAAGCAGGAATTACATTTCACAGAATTTCTTTCTGCATGTGATTGTTCCTTAGCATTGACAAGAAAAGACATTCTGCATGTTTTGGAAGACAACTCACTGGCAGTTCATCAGCTCTCTCCTGATCTCTTCCAGGATCAAATATGTGTACAGCTCCATAGAACAGACCGGCATCTTCTCCCGAAGGCGATGCACAGCCTTGCAATTGGAGATAGTAGGAAACAAAGGGGGTTTTCGACGTTTTCTAACAGGTTAGAGCTTTTCTCAAGGGTTCCAGGTTTCTATCAAGCATTTAGGTTCTTCTTTTAGAGTTCTAACTTTTTATTACTTTCTTTTGAAAATTGCTTTTCTTTGCAGCTACTGGTCTGGCTGACTTAAATGATTTGAGGTTCAACACTAGACACAGTGGCAGCATTCTCAATAGACAGCTCCACCAGCTTCCACAGCTGAGCAAAATGTACCACTGTAATAATTCCCAAAGCATAAATAAATACAATAAATCTCTATGATATCCCTTATTGGATATCATTCATAATGATTCAGTGTCTCCAATAAAAACTCAGCTGATAGAACATTTTTGTCAATACCTATTAATGCTGAACATTTGCATACCCTATGAATAATCAGTTCCAGACCCTAAATATTCACCCTCACAGGAATAAGTACCTAGGTGGACATGAATAAGAATTCTCATAGCTATTTATTCATTATGGGCAAAAAACTGGAAGCAACGTGGATATCCATAAAAAGTAGAAAAGATAATTCCACCAAGATTTAGCCACACATGAGAATTCTGTACATCAATGAAAAGGAATAAACTTTGATCTCATGACACACTTGGATGAATCTCAAGACATAACACCAAGAAATGGCAGGCCGCATAGTGCAGTAGTTAAGTGTAGTGGGAGCCAGAACATACACAGCCAGTTGTGACTGAAATCCTGGCTCTGGAGGATTGAAAAATAATCTGGGCACCTGTGCATGCCAGCCCCAAATCCTGGTGAATGAAGGAATGAAGTAAATGTAGGAAGATGATTGTTGCATGACCACCTTCCACTAGGGATCCTCTCTCTCTCTCTCTCTCTCTCTCTCTCTCTGTCCTCTCATTCTCTATCTCTCGTGAGCACACACACACTCTGATAATTAACGTAATTTTTTAATCTAGAAAAAGAAGCCTAACAGAAAAATGTATGTTAATATGAAGATCACTAATAAATGGTAATAAAGGTCAAAGAGTGGTTGCCTTTGGGAGAAAATAATCAATGAATCAGCACAAGTATGTCTTCTGGAAAATGGTAATGTTTTATCTGGAGAAATTACATAGGTGCATTCACTTCATAAAAATGTATTAGGTGGTATACTTAGGATTCACACGCTCTACTGCTTGTGTATTATACTTGAATGACATGATTCAAAAATGATAAATATGTATTTCATAGTCCATGAAGATCAAATGACATAATTAGTGCTCATAAAATAACAGTTTAATAAATATTGTATAGGATTATTTTGTTAGTACAAAACCCAGTAAATAGATTTGAAAACAAGCACATCAACAAACACATCTAGGTAGGCAATATGACCACTAAGAAAAATGACCATGTCACAACAGGAGAAAAGTTGCACCTAATGCCTTGAGAGGCAGAAGCATTGTTCACACACTATCGCAACCTCACATTTGAATTTGAAACAATATCCACTACACACAGAGGGGCAGAAGTTCATGCAGAAGGGTTTCTTATTGCCTCATCTTCATTGTTCTCACTCACAGAGCTCTATATTCCTTGTACGGAACTTTAAAAAAAGATTTTTTTTTTGCATACTTACTCTCTGATTTGTCCTATTAGTATGTAAACTCCATAAGAAAAGATATCAGTTTTCTCTGTTTTTCCTAGCACTAAAAACAGTGACTGCACACTGTGGGCTCCCAATAAATATGAATTAAGCTATGGAGAGAGCATTAATACTCCTTGCATTGAGCATAAAGATTTAGCAGCTGTGGGGGCCAGCAGGTGGCATAGTGATTACGGTGCTGGCCTCCCACATGGCCCACCACAGTTCAAGTCCTGGACCTGGTGACTTGCTTTCTCACTTTCTCTCTCTTTTTCTCTGTCTTTTTTTGGTCAAATTAAAAATAAACGAATAGCAACAATAGTAATATATTAATTAGTCAATTTCAAAAAAAAAAAGAAAATCACACTGAGTGCAAGTGCATGTGTGTCCAAAATCCTGAATAAAGAAGGGATTGTAGTGTGCCATCCCTTGGCGGGGGTCATTTCCCACTTTCCATTTCTCTGTCTCCTTCTGTCTCTCTCCAATGAGCGCATGCATCCTATGGCAAAAACCTAAAATTAAAAAAAAAAAAAAAGGCAGTTGTGGCATGTGGGCTAGCTATCTTGACACGGGTGCCTTTCACATCTGACTTCTGCCCTAGTTCCTTTCTTGTACTTTCTTGTAGAAAGCCAGCCTGTCACTGTTAAGTTTTAGTTCTGTTGAGTTATAAGGTTGATGGTTTCGAGGTCGCCAATTTCTGAATACTTGACATTTCTGAAATGGTCGCCCTTGCACTTTTCTTAATGAAATGACAACACCACAAATCCTTTCCAAAATGAAGTGGAAAATGAAGGTGAATAAATAAATAACTAATGAAAGGACTAGAGTCCAACTAATTATGATCACAATATCAGAAAGTTCATGTTAATAAGAAGCATGTGTCATTTTGCTTTGCATTTATTCATAATCCAGAAAATGGTGACAGGAAATCCTTGTGCCATCAAAAAAAATCTCTCTAATAATCAATGAGACATAACCATCATAAATAATTTAAATTCTATCAAGAAAAAAACAAAGATTTAACTGAGTTTTTCCAACGAGGCCTGGGGCACTTAGACATCCCCACAGCAGATGGGAACTGTCAAAGTGTATAAACATTCAAAATTGTAAGACACGACTTTTAGATGACAGAAACCAGAAGAATTCATGCAAATCAATGAGCCAAGTGCACCTTGTTTAAAGAGAGTACTTGGCAGTCAAAAGAAGAGACAGAGCTCAAACCTTGCCTTTGTAGATATCTCAGGTTTTAATTAGTCAAATGTCTCCATTTCCTAAATGGAGATTTTTCTACAGATAACCCTTTTAAAAATCCATTAAAGAACAGTTTTCTTCTACTGATCTTCGTGCTAAGTCTATAACAAATTATGCTTTATTTAGCGTTCAAATTTTCATGTTAATGCTATCCAATGACAAAACAGAGTGATGAAAAAAAAAATCTCTCGAGTAGAGCTAGTCAACTTAATTTTAAATAGATTGGTTTGGTATGGGTTTTGACTGAGATATGCTTGTCATTTTAAGAATTGTTAGAATACATGTATGCTTTGAAAATCTATATGGTACTATACAAAGATGTTCAACAATTGAATGTAATTAAGAATTACAAAATAAATTTTAAAAATAATTTTAAAAAAAGAATCTTGAGCATTATGGTGGCAGTGTTTTAAGAATTTATTTATAGGAAGAGCAGAAACAGGTTTGGAATTAGTGACAATGTATTTACTTGACAAGGGTAATATTTTTACTTAGTTGACCTATCCATTTAGTATTGCTTGTCCAGAGTTGCTCACGGGACTTTAGGGGAAGTGGCAACCCAATCATCACCATTAGCACTAACCAGTAAACAATATTTACTACCAACAGAAGGGCAGAGATTCATACAGTAGGGCTTCTTCTTGCCTCATCTTCATTGTTCTCACCCACATATTTCTTTTCTTTTTCTTTTTTTTTTTTTTTGGAGAGATTTTCACTGTAGGGCGCGTGCGCTCGCCAGACAGACTGAGAGAGACATAGAGACAGAAAGCGAGAAATCACCCCCCAGGGGGGATGGTCACGCCGCAATCCCTTCTCCTCCATTCTCCTCTCAGGATCTTGGGCACGCACGCACACGCGCCCGGCGTGAGTTTTAAGCCACCGGGTCCGGGATGCAAACCGTGGTCGACTACGTGGGAGTCCAGCGACATAGCCATTACACTAACTGCTGGTTCCCACCCACATATTTCTATATTTCTTGTACAGAACTTCAAAAAAAGATTTTTTTGTATACTCACTCTCTGATTTCTCCTGGTAGTATGTAAGCTCCATGAGAAAAGATACCTCCAGTGTTCTCTGTTTTCAGTACTTATGAGATTTCCCCTAAAAACATGGTCAGTACACTAACTCACATACATATGGCACTACTTCATTTCAAAAAATAATTTCATATACACGACTTAATTTCTTGAAGTTAAACTAGTGAGGAGTATATTTTTATTGGTTCCATTCACAGCTGAAGGTTAGGGAGGTGGAGAAACTCATTACCAATTATATTCATAGCTAAAAAAACACTGAAAGACGAGAAAAATATGTCTTTCCCATGTACTATATTGAGATAACAATCAAATTCATCTTCTGGAAATAGCATAATGTTTAAGAAGAAACTGTATGATATCTATTATTATATTGGTAATATACACCTTTTATGCTTTTATATGTTAGGACCAAGTAATGCCATGGAAAATGACTCACTCTGTCCACTATCCAAATGGACAAGCGATTACACACTGTTGTCACCGTGACAAGTGCTACAAAGTGGCTCCCAGATGACATGTGATGCCTCAGCCTGGAGCTCAGATTTGAATAGGAGTTAGCCGGAAGAGGCAGGATGTTCTAGGCATGGGGAATAGCATGCACAAAGTCACAGAGACAAGAGACTATGACACAAGAAACTGAAATAAACAAGGTTTGATCGCAGCATATGGAGGTGCTAGAGAACTGGAACAGATGCACCTGATAAAGCAACAGGGGGCGGTCACAGAGGAACCTAGAAATCATTTTCTTAAAAGTCTAGACTTGAGGATCCATATTGGAACATCTTGAGAGATTTAAGCATTGTATGTAAATTGACAACATATTTCTAATGTGTATCCTAAATCTACAAGAAGCTCTTTTTTTGGAGCATGTTGAATCTTCTTTGGAAACTTGCCAGTGCATAATATTGCCAATGGCCAGATGGACCTTAAAAGGAATAAAATTTCTGCTCCAAATCAATATACATTTCATTCTAGACATAATACAAATGCATTCAAACATAACTGGCCCTAAGGAGAATGAATAATATAACCCCCCCCACACACACAGGTTTCTATCGTGTAGCCTCTTTCTAACTGTGATTTATTTTTTTTCTTTTTTCTTTTTCTCTGCTTGGTTTTATAGAATAAGTAGTCTTGGTTATTCAAAATAACTTTCAATAATCTCCCAAACCTGGGCAAGATCCCTTGGGGCATTAGATGATGAGTCATTTGCATGCCAAACTGCAAGGTTCAGCATATGGTCCCTAATATTTGCATAAATAAAATCTTGAGAAAGCATTTACAACGAGAAGCGTTTTATGTTTGTCATTCATCCACAACACCTAAATGATGTTTCTTTTATAAATATTTCATTTCCTTATACATTGCCCTAAAGTAATAATTTATTTATTTTTTTCTTATATAAACCATACATAGTGTTGAAAATAAAAATAAGCAAAGAAGAAAGAGATTAAAATTTCTCATATTAGGCAAATATTTTGTTGATTGTTCTACAAAATATAAACTCATTTCCCATTTCCTAATTTGTGGGGTTTTTAAATATTTTTTTATGTAACCATATCACATGATTTTTAATGTTAGTATTTATCTGAATACACTTTAATGAGCATTATACTCTATCTTACAAACAAAACTTTCTTAACAAATTCCCACATTACAGACATTTAGATTTATTCTATTAAAATTACAAGCAACACTATAATTTATGATTTATGCATAGAATCTAATGGAATAATAAAAGTGAAAACATACCAACCACCAATATGTTCATCAGGGCCAAACCCATTGTACATGAATATGGTGAAAACAAAGAGTCTTGGCTGCCCTTATCCTCTGTAGAGGTATTAATATCAAATATTTTATTATTTTAAGAGGTTGTATTTTTCTACAATCTGAGGTCATGGAATACTAAGACCAAACTCTATCAGTCTGTGTGAATTTCCATGGTTGCAATAAACAATGTACAAGTAAAGTAACATTTCATATTACTTCCAGAGCTAAAAGATAGTCTCAAGAAAGAACTCTTTTGTTAATACAGTTACTTACTTCCAAGCACAGGACATCTTGAGCTTTAAGGCAGATAAGAAATTTCCCCAAAGACTACCCTGAAACCATAGCTAAAGGAGTAATCCAGCAGTCTGAATTTAATCACCCTGCACATCCTTGTTCTTGGCTAGAGACGATACGAGCCTCTCCCAGTGGAGAATTTCAGCCAATAGGCACAATGACACACATCTGCAGGACAATGTGGTGATCTAGAAATACTTGTTTTCCACCTGCAAGATTTAGTTTTCAGCCCAAATCATCTTGACCAAATTTATTGCCCAGGTTGAGAGACTGATCTCTAAAATTAGACCACTTGCATTTGACTCAAAGTTCCATCTCTCATCTTTTTAATTTTTTTTTCTAAGAGGTTTTTGCTTTAGGGCACATGCGCTCACTGAGAGAGAGAGAGACAGAGACAGTGAAAGGGAAGGTGAGAAATCACACCCACCCCAAATGGAGAAGAAAGGAGGCCAGTCCTCACTTCTCCATTTCTCCATTCTCCTCCTGGGATCTTGGGTACGCACGCATCTGTGCCTGGCATGATTTTCAAGCCACCAAATTTGGGACTTGAACCACACAGTTGGCTGTGTGGGAGTCCAGCAGCATAACTACTACGCCCATGGTTGTTCCTATCGCTTTAAATTTTTGAGTAAGATTTTTGAGCTTCAATTTCCACAGGTGATTTGAAGCTCATCTCGCCAAGCTTGTTAGGATTCTTAAACAGAGTATAAGTCCTTGATGGAAAGGACTTAGTTCAGAGAGCATGCTTGGTAAATGTGTTCTTTATTCCTTGAATCTGTAAACTAGAATTTAGAAACAAGTGCCGACTCCCTTCTAAGACCACTTCTCATTTCTCTCTCTTGCTACCCAGTTCAAAATGGAGTGAAGACAAGAGCCACAAAGAGTCAGGTATGTCAAATCTTATTTTAAAATGGAGGAGAACGAAAAAAGGGTTAAAAGAAGACAAGAAAGAGGCAAAGAAGGAATATGAGGGAAGAAGAAGAGAAAGGAGAAAGGGAACTGCATTCTGGAATTACATTTACATTACATTTAATAAATTTGAAAGCTACAAAAATGGGATGACATTTCAGTGATATAATTAAGAATTCTAAACAATTTTAAATATCAAGCCATTAAAAATATTCACTGATAGTGATTGAAAGTGGGACAGAGTAGTGTATTCCTGTGTTTTTGTGGAAAAGTGCTCTTCTCCAAATGTAAAGTATGTATTAAAACGTAAAATCACTTATGTTCCCATCTGCCACAGATAATTACTAGCAACAGATTTGTGTATATCCAGCACCAAATTTACTCATTATTTTTCTCTCTCTTTCTCTAACATTTTGACTGAAGGTTGTTACTTTAATTTTTATACAATTTTTCAATTACAAATAAATTACTGAGGAAAAGGGACATTTGACATAAGAAATAAAGGATATTTTTAAAACCCACTGGGTGAAGAAGACAGTATCATTTTCTAATCAAAGCTCCTTTATTTTTACTCTAGAAGTTCCTGCCTTAAGGAGTATGTGCTCTCCAGAAGGAGAGACAGAGACATTGAGAGGGAAAGTGAGAAATTACCCCCTTCTCAGGGGGGGATGGCTAGTCGTAATCCCTTCTCCTCCATTCTCCTCCCAGGATCTTGGGCACACATGCACAGGTGCCCAGTGTTAATTTCAAGTCACCAGGTCTGATACTTGAATCATGGTCAGCCATGTGGGAGTCCAGTGACGTAACCATAAGCTATCTGCTGGTCCCAAAGCTCCATGTTTTATAATGATTTTCTGTCCTCACTCTAAGGGTTGGTAGGAGCCCAAGATCATTTCAACTTCTCTTTACAAGTTATTCTTTTCCTGGCCTTGGTAGTTAACCTCAAATGCTTGAGCTAATCAGTAATAAACTGAAAAACATAAAAAAGAGATCTCTTGGAGATTTTCAGAGCTCATTTTCTGTCTGTGCAATTTTCTTCTCAACATGACTCTGTCAGGGAAATCCCAGCTATTGTCCTTCTGGGCCTTCCATTCTGTCTCCAGAATACGGAGTAACAACAGGACATTTGCATGCATTCTCCTCCCTGTACTATGGCTTGGAAATGCAAACCAGTAAACTAGAAGCAGTTGTAGGACCTAGCTTGCTTCTTTCTTTATTTTCTGGTAGTAGTGAACTTCACTGCCTTTTCTCCAGTATCTGAAACCACTGTTCTTACATTGCTTTTCAAAAACAACTAAAGAAGAATTTTAAGACTTGTGGGTAAATCTTGTTTCCTTGAGTCTGTCTTGCTAGAGATACAAATCCAGACATTTATTTTTAAAATACCTTTGCCATATCCTCTAGGCTTTATATGTAGAAAATAAGGTAATTTGACAAAGGGTTATACACACAACTGCTGTGTAAATGAGGCCACACACAAAACTGAATTTCTTTTCTTAAAAACTTTTAACTGTCAAAAAAGTGACCAAAAACATTTGATTCAGTAAGTCTGTAAACATTCTTCATGTTGAATATCTGTTTGGATTTTAGTAGAACCTTTGGATCCCCAGTTTCAAAACTTTAAAATAAGATTATGTGGTCATTTGCAATTCGAAGGAAATTAATATTATTTATAGGGACAATGTCTGAAATCATTTGACTTGAATGAATTAAGTGTAAGCTCTTATGAATTTAAAGCAGCAAAATTATAGAAAAAATTAGCTCAAATTTAAGTACATTGTCTCTGCCCACAAATTATTTACATGCATGTCAAATTTCTTTTATGTGTGCCTCCAAGTCATTCAGTTTACCCAATCAAGAGAATTCAGGGCTTGCCCTGTAGTCTAGTGGTTAAGAGTGCTGGATTCCACCATGGATGACTGCAGTTTAATCTTAGTCCAGGCAGCTCAAAATCCCTACAGGATGGAGAAATGGAGGACAAAGATTTACAACATGACCACACTTCATCGGGGGTGCTTTCTCTCTCTCTGTCTCTCTCTTTTGAGTGCATATGCCCTATGCCAGTTTAGATAAAGAAAGAACAAAAGAGAGAAAGAAAGAAAGAAGAAAGAAGGAAAGAACAAGAAAGAAAGAACAAGGATGAAAAAAAAAGAAAGAAAAAGAAAAAGGAAAAAGAAACAAAAAGAAAAAAAGAAAGAAAAGAAAAAGAAAGAAGAAAGAAGGAGCAAGAAAAAGGAAGGAAGAAAGGAAGGAAAAGAGAATTCATTTAGAAGACATTGGAAAACATAGACCTGTGAGTTTTCTTCTGGTGAGTTTTCTTTTTCACCTTTGAATTAACAGTTATCAGACAACTACATCAAATCTGTTCATTAGTTTATAAAGTTACTTAACATTTGCTCAGGAATTTTTAAATTGATTATTCTATGAAAAATTTGAGAAAGATAACTAAAGCCAAGTTATGGAAGAAAAAAAAAAGACACATTCTGAGGGTGTTTGTTCAAAGTGGGTCTAATGTGTATTTGGCTCTGAGATGTATCATATTTTTTTTTGCTCTAACACAAACTTCTTTGATCACTCTGAAGAATCTATTTATGCCAATGTTTCACGTCAACAAAGAAAAAAGGTTTATCAGAATTAATAGTGATATCCTAACTGTTAATCAGTGGGTATTGAGTTTTCTAGACACAGCAATGTGATGTGTTTGATGATTCAGCGGAGGCACTGAACTGGGTTCAGAATCAAGTCAGAATCATCTTAAGCTAGTTGCACTCAACAAAGCAAACTGAATGAGTATATGATAATTGCCTATCAAGGAGTTAAAACTGCCAGGGCTAGCAGGTGACGTAGTGGTTATGGCACTGGACTCCCACATGGCTGACCACAGTTTGAGTCCCAAATCCAGTGGCCTGAAACTCATGTCTGGCGGATGTGCATGCATGCTCAAAATCCCAGGAGGAGAATGAAGAAGAGTGGATCGCAACATGGCCATCACCCCTAGGGGGTGATTTCTCACTTTCCTTCTCATTAGCAGTCTCTGTCTCTCTCCATAGAGCACACGTACCCTACAGCAAAAACCTTTAAAGAAAAAAATTCCATATAAAACCAGAGGTCTTCTTGAGGCTCATAATATTACAAAGAGCATCTCATCCATTTTTTAAAATTTTATAATTTCTCATTTACATTTCATTGTTGTACATCTATAGGTATATAATATAGTTTTTCAAAGCATGCATGCAGTGTGTAATAATCAACTTAAGGATCTTATCACATACATGGTCTTCAACAAAGAATCTTACATTATGATATGTACCTTTAATTTTTCCTCTAATAATTCTGTTTTTTTTTCCCTTTGAGATATATATGTAAGGTTAGCAAAATCTCCCTTTTTTTTTTACTCTTTTCAGGTATATTGGTCTATTTTCCTTGTTTACAAACATCCTTGTCTATGGTATATTGGTCCACAATCTATTTTCCTTGTTTACAAACATCCTTGTCTTTGTTAAACATATTTTCTCTATTTCAACTAACAAAACTAAGGATTATGAGAGCTACAAGAGGTGCTTTATGACAGTGAATCCTAAATTTATAGTAGCTAGGATTATGTTTGCACTTTCCAAAATTATCATCCATGTTGTCAGAAAAGTCATGATGCATTTTTGCATAGAAAACTACAGAAAAATATGTCATGACTTTTATGAAAACCCACTATGTCTAGAAAGACACTGATATGCAGTTATACTGCAGGTTTGCTATTTAAGAATATTTCTGGAACCAGTTTTGCTGCCTTGTGGCTAAATCAGCTGGATCTTAGTTGGCCAGCTGCACAGTTTGAACCTAGACCTGGTAGCTAAAAACGCACGTGGGGCACATGTGTGTGTGCATGCATGCCTAAAGTCCCCAAAAACAGGAAGAAATGGAGGAAAAGGGGTTGTAGTGTGACCATTTCCCATGGGGGATGCTTTCTTCTCTCCCTCTCTCTCAGTCTCTCTCTCTCTCTTAGTGCACATTCCCTCTAGCAAAAAGTAAATAAACATTCTGGAACATTTGTGATGAACATGAGTGCTATTTACTGAATTTATCCCTGTAGCTGCTTGAGTATACTGAGAGTTTTATAGTGTTAATAATGCCACTCATAATAGCTAAAGCTGACAAACATAATACTTGCCTTCAGAAGTATTTGATACTATATTTTCTGTATTTTCCTATTTCCTAGCTAGTCAATATGACTAATGCCTCCTTTAAGCACACACACACACACACACACACACACACACCTCAAACCTGGGGATATTTATTACCCTCCTAAAGAACATAGAAACACTTAATGATAACATTTCTGTTAGCTGTGGTGACAGAATTATGTATTTACATCTAAAACTTTTTTTGTGTAACAGGGATTACTTAATTACAGAGTACCCATACCCAAGGAAATCTGAGTTATTTTAAAGTATGGAGAAAGTTTTTTAAATGTAAGTTTTATTTACTGTTTCTGAAACATATATTGGAGGCCTGAATGACCAACTTTTTGATTAAGAATTATGAATACATCTCATACACAGTTTAAATTTATATATATATGAATAAAATAATTTTGCCTTTAAAAATCAAATGAATGTATAACTTGCAAGGAGAAGTTAGAAATTATGGTCATAAGACAGTGAGCTGTTGAGTTCAAATAGCTTAAGACTTGTTATGTCTATAATTAAAACAGTAGAAAATTGGCAGTCTTTAAACCATGGGCCTAACGTGAGTTGGTATAAATAATTAGATGTTTATGTAGCCCAATTTAACAAGGCCACTCTGGCACAAGCCATTTAAAAATACCAAATTAAAAATTAAAACTCTGAGTGTACTCAAGCAACTATAAAAATTGATTCTGCAATTAAAGTTCATGTTAATCACAAATGATCCAGAAATATTCTTAAATAGCAAAGCCATAGTACAACTACATTTTAGTGTCCTTTTAGACATAGTGGATAATAGTATTCGAAATTGCAAGCATGCCTCTTAATCCTAGCTGCTCTAAATTTATGAGATTATATGGTATTATTAAGACTGTTACTAAATAATTACAATCTGTGCTAATTTATTTACATATGTTATAGTGTTGCTGTATGTTTTATGGTGTTGTAGAATTTGTAAATCAGTTCTGATGTAGATTTTCTCATTCAATTTCTTTAATAGATCCTCAAGTCATCATCTAGTTTTGTTACTACTGTGCCATTTTCCAACTGAGGAAACTAAGAGTATGAAAATCTGTGTCTGCTACCAATTGTTGGGCTCATAAGCAGTAGGTCAGTCAGAATTTAGTCATATAGTCTGTTATCTAATTAATGAAATAAAATAGGTGACTCTATTGCATAGTTGTTATTGTCTAGATAGTATTTCTAAATTGAGATGAAAAGAGAAAGAGTCTGCTTTTGTGGACAGCTTTAATGAAAACTGTGTTAGGAGGAAGTTATTCATATTTTGGGGGGGCACATTCATCTTGACATCATTTGAAAGCTGACATGAATTAGAAAACATGCTTCTTAAGATCAGGAGGTGGAATAGTGGTTAAGGTGCTGGACTCCCACTTAGTTGGCTGTAGTTGCAGTACCAGACCTGGTAGCTTGAAATTCATGCTGGGTGAGTATGTGTGTGAGCCCAAAATCCTGAGAGGAGAATGAAGAAGGGATTGGAGTATAACCATACCCCTACACCAGTGGGAAGGGAAGTGATTTCTCATTTTCTGTCTCTCCAGTGAGCACATTCACTCTATAGTAAAAAAATAAATAAATAAAATGAAAATAAATAAATAAATAAACAACAACAACAAAGAAAACTTCTCTTAAAAAAAGGCTTCTTTTTGGAAGGCGTGGTATATTTTGCAATTTAAAAAACATTTTGAAAAGAAAGTCAGGCAGTGGAACTGGTAGGTGGCATGGTGGTTAAAAGGCACTGGATTCCAGATCCTGGCAGCTTGCTTTCTGACTTTCCCTCTTTCTCTCTCTTTCTGTACCCCTTTGCCCAAATTAAAATAAACATAGTTCAATAAAATAATTTTGGGGACTAGCAGTTGGCGTAATGGCCATGTTGCAGGACTCCCATGTAGTCAACCATGGTTCGAGTCCCAGACTCAGTGGCTTAAACACATGCCAGGAATATGTGTGTGCCCAAGATCCCAGGTGGAGAATAGAGGAGAAGGGATTGCATTATGGCCATCCTCCCTGGTGGATGATTTCTTGCTTTCTGTCTCTCTGTCTCTCCCTGTCCTTCTGGTGAGCACATGCACCCTATAACAAAATCCTCTCAAAAAGATAAATAAATATAAAATAAAATAACTCTTATAAAAAAGGCAGACATTGCTTTACTTCAGGGGTAAATAAGCAAAACTATCAAAAAACAATTTCAGAAATAAGCTACAGTATTTTTTTTAAGTAATGCCACTTTATATTTTGACAGATTACCTAGCAGAAAAAGCACAACAATTTGGGTTAAATCATTATGATGTGCCCTTTATTTCCCTCTCTGTGCTTTACAATTTGCAGTTGCCTTTGTTTTTTGTATGTAGAACTCTACACATGTGCTAAGATAGAACTGTCTGACATGATAACAATTTGCCAACATGATGCAAATTGAAGAACTGAAATGTAATATGCAATAAGTCAAGAATAAATATGTCAGAATATTTAGTACAATCTGCCCATGAGGAATATCTTTAAAAAAATCTATAAAGGCAAATGTCACGGCTGGTGCATCTACTAAACTGCCATGGGTGATGTACTCACTGCAGATGTTAAGCAAGGGGCACTGGACTGTCAGCAAAGAAGAAAGATGAAGACACCCAACTTTTACTCTATCCTGAGGAAGGAAAAAAAAAAAAAAAAACTTTATCAGAAGAGAAGGAAAAAAAAAAAAAAAAAAACTTTATCAGAACTCACCTACAGGTGAAAAAGGATTTGAGAGATTTAAGACTAAAAGTTGAAAACTCTAGAAAATACCTCTCTGAGAGTTACCAAAAACATTCAAACTTAGAAGCTTAAGCAAGGCCCGAAAACATGGTTGCTTATGTTGGAATTAAAACCAAGAGTTTTGGACTAGCAGTTAGTGTAATGGCTATGTCACTGGACTCCCACGTAGTCGACCGTGGTTCGCGTCCCGGACCCGGTGGCTTAAAGCTCACGCTGGCGCATGTGCGTACGTGCCCAAGATCCCGAGAGGAGAATGGGGGAGAAGGGATTGCGGCGTGGCCATCCCCCCTAGGGGGTGATTTCTCGCTTTCTGTCTCTCTGTCTCCCTCTGTCTGTCTGGCGAGCGCACACGCCCTATAGCAAAAAACCTCTCTTAAAAAGTTTTTTTTTTCTTTCATTGCAGTCACTGTAATGCTTTAGAAACAGTGCTTGTCAAACTACAAGACGTATCCCACTGGTGGAAGAAAATCTTTTTAAGTGTACACAGAGTTTTTGTCTTGTTTTGTCTTACTTTTTAAAGATGTGACTAGGCATCAAGTGAATACCTATTAAATATGATAACAATATTCAACTTGTAAGTTGGAGGACTGTTAGGAGGAAAATATTATAAAAGAAAATCAAGTTTAAAAGAGTTTATTTGAGGAAAATAGCGGAAATAATGGGCCAGATGGCACATAGTTTTGGATACAAATTCTAAAGATAGTATTCAAAAGACTAAGGTGGTAACTCTGGGACTCAAAGTGCCATCATGTAATGAAATTATAACCCCTCCTTCCTTTTTGTCTTTTTTCTATGGGGACAGGGGTTATGAAAGACCTTCTTTTGGTTTAATTCATCTTTTTGAATCACACCGTTACCCATTGACTGCACCAGCATCCCTCTTTGATGTTCCGTAAGTTACATTCTGCTCTTATCCCTCATAGCACCTTCATCTCCACTAGCACGCTAGCTCCCCAAGGGCAGAGAGTGCATCTCAGGAATTCAGTGCCTAACACATAACTGGTACCTAATAAATGTAAGAAAGAGTCACTGCCTTCTCTCCCTACATCTCTGAGCTTCTTGAGGCCCTCATAGCACTGGTATCAACCCTGTCTGAGCCGTGAAAGTATTTCTCCCTCACGTTACCATTACTTTTGCTTTCCATCACTTCAGTCCAGTTTTAATTCCTTTAGATTTGCAGCACAGTGCACAAAATCCTACAGTGGGATTAAGGAAAAGGAATCCAGAATTATTTATGGGTTGTGTGGTGGTCCTCCCAGCGGTCCTCTGCATTGTATAGTGATGTGAGTTGAGAAATATTCATCTTGCTGCAGCACTGTTCTGTTGGCCAACAACAGTTAGACTAATCTCATTTCCTTTTCCACAGTGATGGCTAGGGATGGGAAGGTCTATGCCAATGAACAAAGCATTTCTCTTCCAACAATGGTCCGTTCAGGAATTAGCAGATGATGCATTGCCAAAGAAGATGAATGGATATGTTTGCTTGAGATTTCTGAGGAAAGAAAACTTCCCCTTATGAGAAATTTCTGGAATAAACTCAGTTCCCACTGGATATGGATAGGTTCAGACATAAGAGTGGGCACTGCTGTGACCGTTGAGGATGGAGCAGCACCTGGAGTAGACTAAAATCAGCCCAGTGGAGAACAGCATGCACATCTCTGATCTCAGTGCCTGACTTCAACTGGATGTGTTTAAACCACTCATCGCTGCTTTATGTTCAATGAGGCAATGGATTCTGCATATTGTAAGAAGTTTTTTTTTTTTTATTTTTTTATTTCTTGAGCCATTCTGATGGCTTCATGATTAAGGGTGCTAGATCGAACATGACTAACACTGTTCGAGTCCCAGCCCTGGTGACTTGAAAAACCTGTGAGATACATGAGTGCATAAGCCCTAAGTCCCAATAAAGTGGAGAAATAGTGGAGAAAGGATTGCAGAATGACCACACCCTATCATGGGATGCTTTTACTCTCTCTATATAACACTATCTCTGGCAAGGGCACGTGCCTTCTGGCATTTGTGGAGATATGCATGTGTGCATATATAGTCTGCAAAAAATTCATAAAAAATATATATGATGAAAAAAACTATTCCTGAGTCTCAAAAAACTTCTGCACTCAGATAAACTCATACTTTAATTCAATTTTTCTGCAAATATTAGAAGTGCCCCTGTGTGTATATTTATATTTAATTTACATAATGACAATGACAAGTTACAACTCTGTTATTATTCTCTTTGGAGTCACCAGTATAATCTCAAAAAGAAAAAAAAATTATCACATCATTTTATGTATACCCTTGTTTTGTTTATTTATTCCTTTTTGTGTTTCCTTACTATACCAAGAGACAAAATAATGATAATAATAATAAGTAATAATAATCACTAAGCTTTATTGAATGTTTGCTTTCTACTTGACAATCTACTAAATGATTTATGATCACCATGTTTAATCCTACCAACAATCTTTTGAAGTAGGTCACAAATTTCTTCCTACTTCGAAGATGAGAGAACTGAGGATCAGAGTGCTTAAACAATTTACAGTTTCAGATTGAACGTTATTAATGCATCCAGGACATCTTCACATTTGTTAAAAATTTTTTTAATGTCTGGGGGTATGTGTACACATGCACAAGAAAGAGAGAAAAATCCCCCTTCTACTTGTCCTGGTCATGCCACAATCCTTTTTCCTCCAATTCTCCACCCTATCAGGATCCTGGGCATACCTGTACATGCCTGGCACATTTTTCAAGCTGCTAAGACTGGGATCGGACCCTGGTCAGCCATGTGGATCCAGATTCCTCTGTGTAGTACTTAAACACTGCTATGGGGCCAGCTCTCATTCATTAATTTTGATTACCTTTCTAAAGTAAATCCTATAATATTATCTATTAAGACATATATTTGTATGTTCCCATCATGAATTTTTGACAGATTTCATTTGTTTGTTGCCTACCCACCACTACCATCAAAATTTCAGGACAAAATTTTCAGTCTGGTTGATTTTATCCCCAGTGCCTGAGCTAGTATCTAGCATAACAGATGCTCAATAAATATTGAATAAATGAATATGCAAATGAAGATACTCACCCAAGAGGATATAAGTAAGTACCACAGATGACTCACGGGCTAACACTGTTAAATATCATGATTTTTTACCTGACTGTGAAAGCTGGGGATGGAAGTTACTCCTCACCCATGCTGAGGATCACACCAAAATGACCAGACTTGTAAAAATTCACTGACTTTGAATCTTGAGGGAAGTGATCAGGGCATTTACCTTTTTATTAACTGCAGCAAGAACCTCTTGTGTTTAAAACACACAGTACAGACTGAATAGTCACAATTGAGAAAAGCATAGTACCTCTGGGAATAGACTGTTCAAAAGTTTAAATGGTTTCCTTCACTCTCGTGTGGATTTATGCTTTCAGCGTTTGCAATCAATGCCTTCAAATTAGCTGTGAATACAGTTGTAATTCTACACTTTCCACCTGCATAAAACCCAGTAGCTCCTAAAGTACGTTTTTATGTGTTCTCTCATCTAAACCTATGACACTTGTCCGGAACCAGCAAGACAGATCCCAGTTCACAAGTGAGGAAGGGAGGGCTCTGGACAGTTGATCAGCTGTTCAGAAAGCCTACTTCTTACTCTCATCTTATATTTGGCAGCTTCTCCAATTCCATCAAGGGTTGGAAAAATATCCTGTAAGCCAAATCTTTGAGACCACCTGCCCTGAGCAAATGTTGGGCTGATATCTGAGAATTAAACCTGAGCAGAGGTAGCCATTGCTATAGTAACCCTCTCCCCACCCCATCCCGCTGATTCTCATGTTTGACTGTGACCTCAAACTCATTGCTTTTACTTAAAATACTCCACTAAAATCAAAAGCAGGGGACATGATGATGTAAAGAAATGCCAGGCAAGGCAGTGAGGGAGGGTTATAGCCCTTTCCTTTATCATCCCTCATCATACACCCAAACCAGGTCAGTGGCACCAGCCCTGTCTAGTCAACTAAGGGTGCAGCCAACTGAGGAAACACGGAAACTCTGTGGCACACTGGAATATAACTCCTGCCATTTATTTCAATTGATTTTGAATTTGCTTTGTTTTTTTCCCTCTCTTCCTTTTCACCTTCCCTCTCCTCCTGTCTGGTCCCTTTCCTTCCATTCATTTTTATTCTGTCTTTCTTAAAATGGATCTCACTTTTAGTGGAACAAGATGTGCTAATTAATAGTTTATGAATTAAAGATAATTTATTAGTTTTTGAGGTCCCATGGAAAAGCCGGAAACATACAAAATAAACACTACCTTTTATTAGAGTAGAAAATTGTCTATTTCTGAAGTTATTTTAGAGTGTGCTTTATTATAGAAAATTAGCCATCATTTAAAAGCAAATGATTTTCCTTACATATTATCACTAGCCTAAATATAAACATCGATTTCTAGATGGTATTTTCACATCTCTCTTGGATAAAAATACAATATATAATTTCAGTGGGAGAAAGTTTGTGTTAAAAATAGTTATTATACATGTTTCTTATTAAGTCTTTAACACGTTTTTTTTTTTTTTTTTTTTTTTTTTAATGACAAATAAAGAAAGATCTTTGGAATTGGAGATTTGGGAAATACTGTGCCAAAGCATGTTCTAATTAACACTCTCAGCTCCTGCTAAATTTCATAGAAGTTAAAATGTGAAAATTGAATGAGAGAATATATCCATTGAGCATTCTTATAAATAGTAAAAGTGCTAAAGAAGAAATAGCAGCTATGTTATTTTCGATTTTCTAGAATCAAGTTAGAGAGATTTATTATTCCCAATCACCATAGTACCTGACTATGTTCAAAATGCCTAAAAAAAGGATTAGTCTATATGTGATAGTAATGAAAGAATTCAATGTAAGCATGCCCCGTGGAAGGGACACACAAGTCACTTCAGAAAGTACTGTCAGACAGATCAGTTTGACACAGATGTACTCGTTGGCACTGGCTATAATACAAATATTGTATATTTATTTTAAAATTACAAACATTCTACCAAATAAATAAATGTCATTTTTTAAAAAGGCTAAGTACTTGGAGACAATTAATAAATACCAGTAACTAAAAATGTGTGCATTCCCTGGTCATTTCTTTTAACTCATAGGGTTAATATACATCTTTCGAGGACAGCAGGTGGTGTAGTGCTTCAGGCCCTGAACTCCACGTTGCCAACCGTGATTAACGTCCTGGACTCAGCAGTTTGAAATACAGCAGATACATGTGTGTGCATGCCCAGAATCCCAGGAGGAGAGTAGAAGAGAAAGGTCTATGGCATGGCCATCTCTCTTGGGTGGCCATTTCTCACTTTTCCTCTCACGATCTCTTTCTCTCTCTCTTTGGAGATTACCCACACCCTATGTCAAAAACAATAAAAAAAAACACAGCCATTAGCTGCAATGCATATAATTCAACCCAATAGAGTATTATAAAGTAACACCATTCTTCATTAATTGTCCAAGTAATGTAGATTGTAGATAGCACAGGCAACCTTGGAGATGCAAACGAAAATAGTATGAGGCTTTGAGCATTTAAATGGGTTTCAACGCAGAATTAAATCTTACACTCTAATTATGAAATTTTTAGTTCATTACCTACCTCTACTAATTTCTTGGCTGCTACTATATTGCCTTATCCAAATTAATTTCATTTCTGATTGAAACTTTTATAGTCATCCATGTGATAATCATGTACCCAACCTTAACTTTTTTTCAGTCATCATGGTGCCAGTTCCATGTTGGTCACATCTTCACGAATGCTTTCTGTATTTTCTTGACATAGCGGTCTGAAAAAAAAATTCTATGGAAAAAGTTACATTTTGCAGATTCTTTTAATAAAATAACTTTACTTAGTGATCTTATCTCCCTCCTTGGATATGGTATGGAAAGAATCTAAGGGAAAAATAGCAAGGGTCCTATTGTAAGGCTGTCTGGAACAGAAGAGGACTTCTAAGAAAGGAACTTGTCTTTACTCAATATTATGGAAGAAAGAAGGTGGGCTGGTTTACTCAGAAACTCCTTTACCCACCTGAACCCTGCCAGTCAGCTCATTTCCTCATCTGGTTTCCTACTGGTTAGCTCAAGAACAAGCATTTGGCAAGAAGAGAAGGTGAGAAAATGATTCTTCCACAGGTGTCCTAAGCAGTCCTTGCCAGACCTTTTCAGTCTTACTGCATTTGGGCAGTGTTGGTTTCCCTCTAAGTCTCAGCTTCTGGTAAGGAGTCCCTCCTCCATAGTTTTAACTCATACCAGATGCAAGTAATTGCCCTCTTCTCTCACCTTCAGTCCTTGTGATGATAGCAGCTTCACTCCTTTGCTAGTCCCTGAGTGGATCCAGGATCCTTTTTTGGTTTCCTTATCCTTGTTTATGTCTCTGTAATTTAGATTCATCTAGGTTAACTCTGATGATGTCTTTTCTTCATTTATGAGATACTGACAATCACAGAAGCACAATTTTTTGTTTGCTTGTTATAAATTTTTAACACTGTTTGTAGCATTTATATTATTATAAGTAAGCAGGCAAAGGAACAAATATATACATATATTAAGAATGAAAATGAATCTTATGGGCCCAGCCATACCACATGAGCTACTAAGATGTTGTGCTCTGTAGGTTGGGACTACATAGTTCAGGTTTGATTCTCCATCTAATCCAAAGGCCAAACCCAGTGGCACACATATTCCCAGCAAGTTGAGGAGGCTGAAGAGGAGGATCAAGA
This sequence comes from Tupaia belangeri chinensis, assembly GCF_000334495.1. Lineage (NCBI taxonomy): Eukaryota > Metazoa > Chordata > Mammalia > Scandentia > Tupaiidae > Tupaia > Tupaia belangeri. The sequence goes on along the minus strand of NW_006159525.1, from coordinate 11,452,459 downwards.
CTGGCCTGAGTCAGATGGTGACACCCTGTCTAAAAAGGGTGTAGTGGTGTGTACCTGCAGTCCCAACTGGAGCTTGAGGCAGGAGGATTGTGACATGGTGAGACCCTGTCCTTAAAATTAAAAAAAAAAAAAGTTATAAGTAAGTTAAGAAAATCTCCACAAATTCACAAATTCTTCAGCCTATTGCATGGGCAATGATTAATAGCAGTACATTTATTGTATTAGCTTTCACAGTGATTTTTTTTTTTTGGTCATTATTTTTAACAAGATAAATCAGGATGTTATTACAAAGAGCAAATTGACTGGAGTATCTTCATTCATTCAATAAATAGCTCATAATTCAGCTGTAAATAAGGTAGATAATGTCTGGCCTTGTGTTGCTGGCAATAAAGTCTTTAATTATATAAGTAATTATATATAAAGCAATTGTAGTATTACAAAAGAAAAATATAGCAATCTAATTTGGTCCAAAGAAAATTACTCTTAAGTAGAAAATTGAAGAATGACTTAGCTAGGCAAAACTGCCCTAACAGGTCAAGTAAGATGGCATGAAGTCTGTCTGGTGTGAAGGAGACAATAACGGTGAGAAATGAGATTGGAGGAATCCATAAGAGTGATATTATTTCAAGATCTTCTAGTCCATGGTAAGGAATTTAAAGGTTGCTCCAAGAGCAATGCGTAACCATTTATGGACAATAGAAAAGGAATAATGTATGAAAGTTTGCATTTGTAAAGGTAACTTAGAGAAGAAAGACATAGAGGTAGGCATTGAGGGAGAAGTAGGTGATAAGAGATCAAGTAAAAGACATTCTTCATTTAGAGTGTTACATAGGAATAGATATAAACAAACTGAGAATGAGTGTGGGTGGGGATGAGAGAAAGACAACAAAGGTTAACAACTAGATTCAATATTGTGCAGAATCCTGATGAATTACATCATTTCCTGAGATGGAAAATTGTGGGAATAGAGCAGGTTTGTGGAGAAATAAAGTTAACATGGTTTTAGAGATGTTGAGTTTAAGGTTCTACACGCTCTTTAACACAAGTCAAGTTCGTAGTTGGATTTGAGAGATAGATGATTAGTATGTTGCCTGGAAAGAGCATTAAAGACAGGGGTCAAGATTAGGATGAAAATGTCAGCATTGGAAGATAGAGTAGATGAGAGGAAACAGCAAAAGACAAATATCAGAAGTTTTTGGTGTCAGTGCAATCATGCCAATATTGTTTCAAGGCAAATCAAATGCACTTAATATAACTGAGATTTCAATACAGATAATAAGGAAGATAATTCCTTCTGGATTCTGTGAGACAACTTATAAGAAGTCTAACTGTGAAAGGAAGAAGTATAAAGGGAAGGAGTAGGAAGGAACTAAAGTAGAGGAAGGAGTTTTGTATTTTGTTGCTTGTTTTTGTTTCAATTTTTGCCAGAAGGCACCTGTGCTTGCTGGAGACGAAGAGAAAGAAAGTAAGACAGTGTCCCCCTTTCCCACCATGGGGAATGGCCACACTGCTATCCCTCTTCCTCCATTTCTCCCTCCTTTCTGGATTTGGCTGTGCATGCACTCATACCCAGTGTTTTGTTCAATCTACCCGGTCTGGGCCTCAAACCATGCTGTTAACCATATGGGATCCAGCTGCTTTAGTCACCACACCACCAGCTGTCCTGGGTTTTTTTATTGTTGTTTTGTTTTGTTTGTTTCAATGAATGAAGGAAATGTAGCTGCTAAAAAAAAAAAAAAAAGCTCAAGCAGACAATCCAAAGGCGAAGACATAAAGGATATGATATAATGTAAACTAATAAGATTCCTGAGGCCAGCAGATGGGCAGTGGTTACATCTCTGGACTCCCATATGGTCAACCACAGTCTGAGACCAAGACCAGTGGCCTGAAACTCATTCCACTCGCATGTGTGTGCATGCCCAAGATCCCAAGAGGAGACTGAGGAGAAGTGATTGTGGCATGGCCATCTCCCCTGGGGGGTGATTTCTTGCTTTCCCTCTCAATGTCCCAATCTCTCTCTTTCTCTCTCTAGGGAGCACACAAACCCTAAGGCAAAAACCTCTCTAAAAACAAACAAAATAGTAAGATTTCTGAGGTGAGAGGAAGATAAGGAATTAAATAAAATAAAGGAGCTGTACATGAATAGATGAAGTTTTACCACTTACAGTGAGCAGGTGGACAAATTTGGTTTAATAAGTTGAAAAATTTTCACTTTACTGTCTTAGGCTTTCTTGTTGAAGCAAAAAGTAATTATTTAGTGAGAATTAAAATAGGGTTGGGGGCAGCAAGTGGCATGGCGGTTAAGGCACTGGACACTCTCACATGGTAGACTGTATTTCAAGTCCTGGACCTGGTAGCTTGTTTTCTCATTTTCCCTCTCTCCCTCTGTCTGGCTCTCTCTGGTCAAATTAAAATAAATGACTGAATAAATATTTTAAAAAATAGAGTGGAAGGCTTGAAGTTGGACAATACTGTGGAAAATTAAATGTTGTGTTAAGTGAAATTGTAAGTCAACAACAACAACAACAACAAAGGTAGTAGGATTGCCAAACGTTTTTGAAGGTCCATATAATTAACACCAGTGATTATAAAGTTAGGGGTTCCAATCTGATAAGTCTGTACAATACCTTCTCATACAAGTAGTATGCTCAACAATGGAGTATTATGGATTTGGCTGTGCATGCACTCATACCCAGTGTTTTGTTCAATCTACCCGGTCTGGGCCTCAAACCATGCTGTTAACCATATGGGATCCAGCTGCTTTAGTCACCACACCACCAGCTGTCCTGGGTTTTTTTATTGTTGTTTTGTTTTGTTTGTTTCAATGAATGAAGGAAATGTAGCTGCTAAAAAAAAAAAAAAAAGCTCAAGCAGACAATCCAAAGGCGAAGACATAAAGGATATGATATAATGTAAACTAATAAGATTCCTGAGGCCAGCAGATGGGCAGTGGTTACATCTCTGGACTCCCATATGGTCAACCACAGTCTGAGACCAAGACCAGTGGCCTGAAACTCATTCCACTCGCATGTGTGTGCATGCCCAAGATCCCAAGAGGAGACTGAGGAGAAGTGATTGTGGCATGGCCATCTCCCCTGGGGGGTGATTTCTTGCTTTCCCTCTCAATGTCCCAATCTCTCTCTTTCTCTCTCTAGGGAGCACACAAACCCTAAGGCAAAAACCTCTCTAAAAACAAACAAAATAGTAAGATTTCTGAGGTGAGAGGAAGATAAGGAATTAAATAAAATAAAGGAGCTGTACATGAATAGATGAAGTTTTACCACTTACAGTGAGCAGGTGGACAAATTTGGTTTAATAAGTTGAAAAATTTTCACTTTACTGTCTTAGGCTTTCTTGTTGAAGCAAAAAGTAATTATTTAGTGAGAATTAAAATAGGGTTGGGGGCAGCAAGTGGCATGGCGGTTAAGGCACTGGACACTCTCACATGGTAGACTGTATTTCAAGTCCTGGACCTGGTAGCTTGTTTTCTCATTTTCCCTCTCTCCCTCTGTCTGGCTCTCTCTGGTCAAATTAAAATAAATGACTGAATAAATATTTTAAAAAATAGAGTGGAAGGCTTGAAGTTGGACAATACTGTGGAAAATTAAATGTTGTGTTAAGTGAAATTGTAAGTCAACAACAACAACAACAACAAAGGTAGTAGGATTGCCAAACGTTTTTGAAGGTCCATATAATTAACACCAGTGATTATAAAGTTAGGGGTTCCAATCTGATAAGTCTGTACAATACCTTCTCATACAAGTAGTATGCTCAACAATGGAGTATTATCATTGGATAACAGAAATCATCTACTGCTGTATCTCCAAGCAACTTCAAGTACAGCACTGCCTTAGTTTGGGCTGCTGTAACAAAATACCTTAGACTAGGTATTTTATAAACATCAGAAATTTATTGTTCACAGCTCTAAAGGTCTGAAAGTATAAGATCAAGATTCCAGCAGATTTTATGTCTGGTGCAGCCTCTTCCTCAGAGATGGTACTTTCTATGTCTCTTCAACATGGTAGGACGAAAAGACTAATAAGTCCCCTGGAGCCTCTGTTATGAGGGCACTAATTCCATGCATGAGGGCAGAACCCACCTGACTTAATCATTTTCCAAAGGGCTAAGGTTTAAGCATGTAAATTTTGTGGAATACATCCATTCAGATCTTAGCACCGTGTAAATTGCTCTGTCCAACTTTTCAGCATGAATTACAATTACATGGAGATGAATCCCAATGTTCTTATGTCATTCTCAAGTCTACTCTTGAAGCCACTTTCTCCAACCCATTTCATGTTCACAATCAATTTACTGGACCTCAGAATCACTTTGTATTTGTGGTTACAAACTGATCCTGTTATACTCTCAGTAATTTTTTAATCACTTTCACCTTTATCACTTTCAGATTATACTTCACCATATGCTTACCATGTTTCCATAAGGTAATTATTTAATATGTAAATAGAATTGCTGTTTAAATATTGACTGAAGGCCATCATTGTGGTAAATAAGATGGAGATAATAAATTACTACCTCTACAACATGGAGAAGATTTCTTATCTACTCCCCTTGAACACATTATCCCTCTTTCTTTGGTAATAATAATCTTAATCATTATTTCTAATAGCAAACACACATACAAATGCCCTATCAAATTCAATTGTTTTTCATACTGCAATGTCAAATTTATGACCAACTCAAAGCTCTTCTAATATTGAGTGAGTGAAGGAGACCCTGTAGAGGATTTGAATCAAGTCATTCTGAAGTGATCCTACAGTACCTCCTTCACTTAATCTTAAGATCAGAATAGATCAGAGAGGATAGAGTAGGTAAACCTATCATCAAATAGACCTAAACTACTAAAAATGCTAGCTTTTCACACCTTAAACATTTGGTCACCATGACCTTTTTCACTTTCTCTCTGACTCTCTGGTGAGCACACATGCCCTACAGCAAATTGAAAAAAATTAATAATGCATAAAATGAAGTAAATATTGGGTTGTTGGAAAAGTCATGAAGCATTTTTGCATAGAAAAACATGAAAAAAAGTCATGATTTTTCCAATAACCCAATAATTATTTAAAAAAATAATTACTCCACAGGGAAAAAGTACATATGGAAATGGAAAGGACATTAGAGAACCACAAATCCAGCCTAGAAATGTATATTCTGGGTAGGGTTACCAATCATTTCGCTCAAGTAGAAGGAACATTCCCAGCCTATAGGGAGGGCTTTCAGATCTAAAACTAGGTAAAGTCTTTAGAAAACTTAGATAAATTGGTTATCAAAATAGACAGAAGACGGTTTACTTTGTGGTAATCAGAGAGATTTATACTTTCACATGGATTATCATCTTTTTAAAGTTTATTTCTTCTATGAGAGAGGGAGACAAAGAGATAAAGAGACAGCCAGACAGGCAACTCCAATAGGACGAGTCCTCATGCCACAATACGACCTCAGCTTCAGCCACACACATATGCATGTGTGCTCAGCATGCAGAGGGAGACTTTGAACATGAACCTAGGACATTCCCATATCATCTTGGCATCACAAACATTGCATTACTGCTACATCACTGCAGCTGGCTCCTAGATTATCACTTTTATATCTAAAATTATTAAAAAATTTTCAGGTCCAGCCTCAATGCTACAGATGGTAGTGTACTGATCTACACTGCTGGAAGCCACATGGATAACCATGGGTTCATATTCCAAGTTGACCTGAAACGTGACTGGCATGTGCACCAAGATTCTGACCAGCTAGAGCACTGGGAGAAGGGAACTGAGGCATGACCAGACCTTGTCAGGGTGCCTATCTCTTTTTCTCTTTCTCTTTCCC
>NW_006159525.1:11437623-11446590 GCF_000334495.1 Tupaia belangeri chinensis | reverse complement strand
CTAATATACACACACAAACTCTCTTGAAAAAAATTCTTTTATTAAATTCAAGAACACATGAGGATATTTGGGTATGTGCTGAAGACTGGACAGGTGAAATGAATACTATGAGACTATTCACCTTTGTAGAAACAATAGAGGATATCATTTATTAAATTAATTTTTCTCTTTTTTTCTCATGTTTCTAATTGTTAGAGGCTGTGTGCACTCACCAGAGAGAGAGAGAGAGAGAGAGAAGATACAGCAATAGAGAGAGAGCCCAAGGAAGCATCACCACTGTAACCCCTTCTCTTCTATCCCTCTATTCAGTTGGGACTTTGAGCATGTACATATATCTGGCATGATTTTCAAGCACTGTGGCAGGATTCAAACTGCAGTGGACCCTTTGGGATCCAGCTCCCTTAACAGGTAGACTATGGGACTGGCTCAACTTTTATCCTTCTAAAATTTTTTTTCAATTAAACACAGTATGGATTTATTTTATATATATAGATATAGATATATAGATATATATGAATATATATGAAATATATGACATACATATAAGTATTATATATATAATTATTTTATTCAATTTTATTTATTTATTTTGGAGAGGTTTTCGCTATAGGGTGCGTGCGCTCGCCAGACAGACAGAGAGAGACATAGAGACAGAAAGCGAGAAATCACGCCACAATCCCTTCTCCTCCTTTCTCCTCTCAGGATCTTGGGCACGCACACACACACGCCCAGCGTGAGTTTTAAGCCACCGGGTCCGGGACAGAAACCATTATGCTAACTACTGGTTCCCTTCAATTTTACTTATTTTTTAATTTGACCAGAGATAGACAAAGTATGTGTGGAGGGGAATAAGAAAGCAAGCCACCAGGTCCGAGACTTGAACTGCAATCAATCATGTGGGAATCCAACACCCTTAACTACCATGCCACTTACTGGCCCCAGATTTCTTATATATTTTAAAAACATGCTATTTGTAGTACAAATTGGACAACCATGTATTGCGCTGTAATATAGTGAGTGTATTTATACATCATATAAATGTACAGATAATGATAACTAATAATCTTTCCAATTAGATTTTCTATAACTCTGTGTATTTCTATTTTACACAAACTCTACATTTTAAAAACAATATTTCCAATTCTACGCATAAGTCCAGTATTAAACCATACTGGCATTAATGAATCAGACCAGGGCATTTCTATTTATCTCTACGGCAGCAAATATTTGAAGTGTTGGAAAGGTTTAGGAAATGGTAAGATAAGAAGAGCTGATTTTTTTACTCCCAGATAAAACATAAATTTCCTTTTAATGTAAGGCCAAACAAAAGGAGAAACCATCTGCAAAATTTTAAAATTAGGTATTCATCATTGTGCTTTAAAAAGTATAAAGGCAACCCAGATGGATGATTCACTGAGACAGCATCACTATAGGCAATCTGTTCCAATATTAAATACACCTGTTGGAGATAGATGGGGGAGGGTAGAAGTGGGAGACTTTTGTCTTTCAATATTATCCAGAAATATTACATTAAAATTACGTGAGAACTTCTTTCCATGTAGTCCAAATCAACTAAAGGTAAATGATGTGGGTTGATTTTATTACCTTCATATGATATGATATGTCCACACTGCATATGATCAGATTGACTGTTATAGCTGCAATATTTTAGTCAAAGGGTATGAATCATTAAATAAAAATAAACAAGGAAGTGAAAGGTTTTTTACTTAAATCACTCAAAAATTAAACTTGTCGATTGCCCAGCGGAATCAATTATTTATACAAGCAAAGGTAGCTTTTATTTACAAAATTTTCAAAGATAATTGAGTTTACATGAGGAAAAAGGATAGGCAACATCACTTAAACATAGTCAAGAAAAATGCAACTTTGAGAATGAGCAATGAATAAAATTATTAGGAATAGGAAATAGGAAAGAAGGAATTGATATTACCTTCTAGCTGAGATTTGATTCTTCAGTTACTTATTAGTTTTCCTACCCTTTCCTTTTATTATTGCATGGGAATTAGAAGGAAAAAGAAAATTGAGACAAAAGGAGCAAAGAGGACAAAATGCTGTAGAAAGAGGAGAAATGTTGGAGGCTTGTCCAGGAGTATTTCCTGACATGGAAAGTAGAGGAACAATGAGAGGGAATTTCAAAATGTTCATAGACAATTGAATGAAAGTACATTTATTTTGGTGCCCCCCCCCAATTTTTTAAAAATATTCAACACATAGTTTCTTCGTAATATGCATTTTTAAAGTGTGCTGTAGGGATTATGTGTTCACCAGAGACAGAGAGAGAAAGAGTGAGAGATGATGTTAGAAAGCATCTTCGGAATGATAGCCACACCACACCTCAATCCCTTCTCTTCCTTTTCTACAGATCTTGGACACACACGTGCACTCCTGGATTTTTTTTCATGCTGTTGGGTCAAGCACTCAAACTGCATAGTCGGTCATGTGGGATCTAGATACCTTAACCACCATACCACCAGCTGACCCAATGATAAGCATTTTTTGTGAACTTTTTGTAGACATTGTATTTCCTCCAAGGAAATGGCACTTCATTAGCTTGTTCCTGCCTCTTGTTTTTTATTGGCAGCATTTCAATTGATTCCGACTTAGACCTTCTGGGGAAAGCCCAAAGCTTGCTTCCTCTCCAGAATGTGTTATCAAGATGTTCACTGGCATGGCTCCTCCTCCTACCTCCACATTGGAAGTAAACAACTTGGAAAGCTATGATAGAATCATGTTCTCAGTTTTGTTCTTAATAATTCTTTAAATTACAGTTTTCTTGCGTTGTCCTCTTCTTTCCTTGCTACAAGTTATTGCAAAAATACCCTTGGCTGCCCCATTTAAACAGTAGCAATAGTCAGCATTTCTGATACACTTACTGTGGTGTGTGTCCTCACACTGATCATTGTTGAACTGGTCATTATGAACACAACTGCATACCATACATGGAGTTAACTTATTTTATCTATTAACTATTTTCCTCTATCCTGCCCATTTCCATTAAAATCTAGGAGGCATAAGTTTTTTGGCTTTGTTATATTTTTTTATTTATTTATGTATTTATCGGATTCCAAATCCCAAAAAGTGTGGCTCATATACATTATGGAATACAACTCAGGAGTAAAAGAAACAGTGAGACCCTGGCATTTGATCTAAAGCAGGCAAAAATGGAAAATTTAATGCTAAGTGAAGCAAGCCAGACTATGAAAGAGAAGCACTGTATGTCCTCAATTAATATATACCGAATGTCTCACTGTACAAAAGAAGCTGAAAGATTGGAAGGTGTAAAAGTATGGAGAGCTACTGTGGATACTACCACCAGTGAGAAAGAAGGGTGGGAAATGGAGGAGGGCGAAAGTGAGAGAATCAAGGATTAAAAAAAGAAATAACATTTAACAAACACAAAGATGGAAAATTGTCTGGTGATGATAATGTATATGGTAATATCGTTGGACTAATAGTGTATTCATTCTAGGAAAATCTACTCTGTATGCTATAAAGATGTACAGTGGTTAAATGTTAAAAAAAATAAGAAAATAAAAGAAAGAATAGAAAACAATATTTATGAGTCAGGACTATTAGCTGTTTAGTTCATTTCTCCATCTATGTGCCTGGCATAGAGTAGGTATTCAATAAACATCTATTGTTTGAGTTAGTAAATCATCTTGGTCACTACATTTGGACCATATCAATGTATCCTACTTTCATTGTTTCTATTTCCTTCAGAGTAACAGATACTATAATAATCAATTTAAGGTTCATGACAATGGGATTTAGCATGGCTTTTGAAGTTTGGAGAACTGGCTTTGTATCTTGATCGCACTACAATCTGAGCTTTGGACACTAAGCTTCAAGGTCCTCTTCTGTAAGTGGCAAAATAATACCCTCTTTTCAGTGCTATTGACAGTGTCAAATAATTTTTGTAAAAAAATGTATACATAGTAAAATGTCTTGGAGATATCGATTATTACTGTTTAACAAGAAAACTTAGTTGATTTATCTCATTCTGTAGGGAGAAGACTGGAGGCTGAAAACGACATTAGATGATTGTAGTACCTTTGGTACTAATTGGCTAAACACCTAAAAGAATTTTAAAATTTTACTGATGTTCCTTAGTATATAGTTCTATCTTTCTGAGTCTCTAAGTTTAGAGACTTAGTCGGTCTTTGTAGATGAATTATTATACTTTCTTTATTACGTTTTTGTCATGGGGCATGTGCACTCACTGGAAAGAGACTGAGAGAGATGGCAAAGAGAGGAAAAGTGAGAAATCATCCCCTAAGAGGGATGGTTATACCATTGTCTTCTTGGGATTTAGGGCACACACACTTGTGCCCAGTTTGATTTTTAAGCTGCCAGGTCCAGAACTCTGACAGTGGTCTGCCATATGGGACTCCAGCACCTTAAACACTACATTACATACTGGCCCTTATAGTATCTTTCTTTTCTACATAATACTATGATGAGCTGAAATAATCACAACACACACACACACACACATATATATATATACATATATATATATATATATGTATATATATATATATATACATATATATATATATATACACACAGCATTCATTTCTCATATCACATAATGTATTTCTTAGCAAATGTACTTTAATATTTGAAGAAGGAAGTCATTCTTCAACATGTAGATGGTTCGCTAGGAAAATTGATGTGTTGACCATATTGTCTGGGCAGAAAGTTGTTATCTGATTGTAAAATAGCCTCCTCTCTCATACCATTGGTTTATCACTTCATTTTTAAATTATGATTTCTGTTTTAGCTTTGTAAGAATATATAATGGAGGTGATATTTACTAAGCACTTAAGTATCATGAGCTCAATGGACATCTAGGAAGAATTTAAGGAATAATTAACGTAGAAATGAGGGGGGGTGGCTGGGTTTTTCCCCTCTTAGTTGAAGTCCTCCAGATTTTAATTTTTTTATTCAAATTAATTGCACAGTATTAATTCTGAAGCTAAGCAAAAAAATTAGGCTACAGGAAAGACTCCATTAAGCTGAGAAGCAGGTAAGCTTATGTGTAAACATTCTTACACCCAAGCAAAGATTCAATGCCATTTGCTTTAATTAATCATGGTGATTCCTCTGCCAGTTGGCCGCTCAAAACCTGACATAAATCAAAAGTGCCCTGCTGGAGTTGTTACTGCGGATGATGACTCAATTCATGCCTGATTCTTACCATCATTTCAGTCACTTTCTTCTCGATCCAGGGACCCTTTTCATAAAACTGATAGGGTCTTCCCTTCTGTCTCATTGTATAAATCTGAATGAAAATAGAATGACTAAAAGAAAAACAACAGTTAGTGTTAGCAAGGTGTATAAGAAGTACTGATCTAAGCTGCTAATTGCACAGAAAAGAAACCTAGAGTCTGAGAAGTTTGAGCTATTTGTTCAGGAAATGAGACATAGAGAATGAAATGAAGAATGAAGTCTTTATGTCAAGCCTGAGGATTTTTCCATGCAATATGCTCTACCTAGAAGGTTCTCTTTTTGGTTCTACTTGAATATTTTAAAATATTTCATTATGTCAACAAATCAGGTAGATATCAATTAAATTAAGAAGAGTAAACTACAGAATTGGAACAGATGTTTATTCCTTAAATGGGAGATTACACAAAGTGTTTCGATCGGTGCCTGGCTTTTATTAATTCCTCAATGAGTGTTAATCAGTTTATATTTTTTAGACACTAAGATTCCCTGAGTAACAAGATCTAAGGCATTTGTGAAGTCTTTTATAATTGGACAACATGAATCTCTTATATAGGTATATGGGTGCTGGTAGCATTGGACAGTTCTTTAATTTCTGCAACTCTCCTCATCTATAAAAATGGAAATCTCCAACATTAACCAGCATGTCAAAAGCACAATACTTGGAATTTAGTAGATCCCATAAATAGGGATGGTCATCATTAAAAATCTGTCTCGTGATAGTAGCTGATTACTCCGTGCTTAAATCTATTTGAGAAGATGTGACAGTGTGTAATTTACTGTTGTCTGGTGTCTCACTGTCTCCTTGAATAGGGAGAGTCCATTTGCCTACTTCCTTTGAAGGGAGACTTAGCCAGGGAACACTCTCCAGCCACTAATGTATGAGTAGAATTGACAAATGCCATTCTTAGGTGGAAGCACATAAGAGCCCCTGCATATCATTTTACCCTTCAGTTCTTCTGATGTGTTGACTGGCGTTCTGTCCACAGATGACATCAGCCTGAGACCCTCAGCCAGGACCACGCAGAAGCAGATCATCCTGCCAATGCAATATGGACCTGTAATGTGAGCAGAAAATAAGTCTGTCTTCTTTTCTGCCTCTGAATTTTTTTCTTTGTTATTGCAGTATAACTTAGACTACCCTGTTTATTTCAGAATAAATTTCAACGTTAAATCTTTGTAAGAACATATCCAATAACATCAATGTAAACTCTTACTAGTATTGAACTTTTCCTACCACAACATTTTAACATTATAACATTAATTCTTCCTCTCTCAGAAATCAACAGGCATATTTGATAATATTTCCCAAGAGCACCCGTGTGTACAGCACTCCATATTCCCTGATCTCTAAGGCAGTAATTTACATGTAGTAGCTATGCAGTGGATAGTTGTTAAATAAATTGGTGAATTGAATTACGTCATGCCATTATCACTTGGAAAACCACAAATTATTCTGATTCTTTTAGGATAACAAGTAACCAGAGTGCAGTTTCAAATCTGATAGGACGAGATAGCCAACTATCGCCTGAAATGCTTATGAAGAGTTTTACGTGTAACAAATGTTACTGATGTCCACCATAATTCCTGTTTGTTTCTGTTTTTAGTGTTTTTAAGAGTTACTTATTTAATGTTATTTATTACTATTACTATTTTTTAAAAATTTGCTATAGAGCATGTGCATGTACCAGAGAGAAACAGAGACAGAGAGAAAGAGAAAGTAAGCTACCAGGTCTGGGATTTGAACCATGATCAGCTATGTGGGAGTCCAGTGCCTCAACCATCGCACCATCTGCTGGCCCCCCAGAATCCCCCTTGTAAACTATTTTATTTCAAGATTATTCACTTCTTTTTTTGAAATATACACAGAGACAAGTACCATCCACAGAATCTCACATCTTGATGCTCTCCCTATACCCCCTAATAGCCATGTGTGTGTGCCTCGCCAACCCAGGAATAGAACCCCGTCTGCCACATGGCTCTCATGATGGCAGAGTATTGTGGTAAAACTACACCAGCTTGGCTGTTCCATGCTTGGTAAAGGGTTTGACTGAGCTAACTGCAAAATCGGCATAGAAAATTATGAAAGGTGAGCTTTAGTTGGACAAGCGATAGCCTGAAGTTTGAAATTTGTGTCTCTTTTCTACCCCTTCAATATCACTTTCTACTTTGTTCTTATCAACCACTGGGTATATATATATATATATATATATATTCTGCCTGTTGGTCATACTGCACTCCAATTTTCTTGCTGCTGATCTCTGATCCCAATTTCCATAGTTTAGCTCCAACGTGGGCCACTGAAAGGTTTCAGTCAACCTGATCTATAATATATTACTGATTCAGGAGTGGTTAAGTCAAGAAAAAAACAGTTTAGGAATTATGCTCTTTCTGCAGAGAGTCTATAAATTAAGCCCAAAACGAATGTCTTGCCAGAGTGACATAGAGCTTGGCTAACAAACCCATTAGCAGATGGAAATGCACTGCTGAGAAAGAGAGAGAGAAAGAGATCTCCCTTCTCAGTCTTCTCTTCCATTTCCAGTCTCACTAATTATTTTGCAGACTCAGAGACCTGAGGGCTTGGTGATTGCTCTTATCCCATAATCCAAACCATCAACTCTGCCACTCTCTTGAACAGCAAGGTGACTCTTCCTGCTACTTGTCCTGCACAGCAGAGAGGTATACAAGTGTTCTCCTAGACCGCCACCTAGTTCCCTCTGCCTTCCTATGATGTTGTCTCCCAATGGCTATTACAGGGCTCGCTATTCTCCTCTAGCTTCTCCTCAGTTAAACTCCTACCTCTTCAGGCCCAGAGGATGGCTTTCTGCCCTAATTTATATAAAAATTGGGATGATTAGGAACAAATTCTTTCAAATTCTTATTCTCCAAGTACGATATATTTTATCGGATCTACCTCTTGTCTAAATAAAAAAAAGTCCTTTGTCTAATTAATTAATTAGGACAAATTCCTCCACATAGGCTCTTGATTTTAACCCATTTTATTGTTTTTGGAACTCCTTGTATGTGTCTTCCTCCCCTCTAACCTTCCCTAGTTCTTTCTGGTCTAATAACACACGTTCACTCAGCTACTGAAGTGTCAATGTAGCAAATAGACACACAAAACAGCCCATTAAATCTTACCTAAACAATGAAAAGTGTCTTAATATATACATTTCCCAAATATTATAATATATGCTTAAAATGTATTTGATTTTTATCTGAATTTCACATTTAATAAAGCATCCTGTTTATTGCACCAATACTACTCAGGTGCGATGTACCTCAACATGTACAAAACCAACTAGGGGAGAGAGTCTCTGTTTTTTTATTGCTCCTATCAAATCATTCCAGAATGGTATTGGTTCACTCTGGCTGTATTCTTAGTCTCCACAACATTTCTCTCATAGATACTAACCACTCAGGGTATTACTTTGGCGTTCCTATATCAAAAGACCCATTTCTGGAACCAGCAGTTAGCGCAATGGCTATGTTGCTGTACTCCCATGTAGTCGACCACAGTTCGAGTCCCTGACCCAGTGGCTTAAACTCACGCCCAGCACATGCGCATGCATGCCCAGGATCCTGAGAGGAAAATGGAAGAGAAGGGATTGCAGTGTGGCCATTCCCTCTAGGGGGTGATTTCTTGCTTTCTGTCTCTCTGTCTCTCTCTGTCCTTCTGGCAAGCACACGTGCCCTATAGCAAAAACCTCTCAAAAA
>NW_006159525.1:11381268-11437329 GCF_000334495.1 Tupaia belangeri chinensis | reverse complement strand
GATTTCTTGCTTTCTGTCTCTCTGTCTCTCTCTGTCCTTCTGGCAAGCACACGTGCCCTATAGCAAAAACCTCTCAAAAAAAAAAAAAAAACGACCAATTTCTAACTAGAAATGAAGCCTGATAAGAGGAAATAAGAAAACTGAAGAAAGCAGAAAAGTCGGTGCTGAGTGCTTTGCGTATACGATATGTGCCCACATAACACACTTCACTCACATACGCAAACGATCATCGCTAGATTGTATTCTCTAGCATGTAGTCATTGCTGTCTCTCTTCTTAGATTCTTTCCCTTGTGCAATTCATTTCTCAGTCGTGTTTGGTTTGATGTTGTTCCTACTATTCCAATGAGTCTGTCAAAACCATGGTTATAAACCGGCTTCTAACCATGAAAGCCAGCAGACACATTTGTCTTTACCTTACTTACTCTCGGCTTTGTTTCTTAGGTCTGACCCTCCTTTCCTCCTGAAACCTTCACCACTATGAATTAAATTATGTCTCTCTAAAATATACACTGAATCCTGATCTGCAGTACCTCTCCATATGCTCTTATTTGGAAAAAAAAATCTTTGTCGATATAATTAAGTTAGATCTTAATCTAATATGGAAAATATCCTCATAAGAAGAGGAAATTTTCTATGTAGAGAAGCAACACAGAGAATGCCATGTGAAAACACAGATAGGGACCATTTGGCGTAATGGCTATGTCCCTGGACTCCCATGTGTTCTACCATGGTTCGAGTCCCAGACCCATGGTTTAAACTCATGCCAGGTGCGTGTGCGTGCATGCCCAAGATCCTGAGAGGAGAATGGAGGAGCGGGGATTGCGGCATGGCCATCTCCCCTGGTGGGGCGGGGGTGATTTCTTGCTTTCTGTCTCTCTGTCTCTCTCTGTCTTTCTGGTGAGTACACGTGCCCTATAGTGGAAACCTCTCAGGGGAAAAAAAAAAGAAAACACAGATAGAGAAGGAAGGCCACATCTAAAAAGGATGCAGAGGCTGGAGTTAAGCAGCCATGAGCCAAGGACACCAGGACTTACAAGAAGTTGAAGCAGTAAAGGAGGGTTCCTTTGCTAGAGATTTCAAATAGAACATGGACTTACTGACACCGTGACTTTATACTTCTAGCCTCAAAATGGAATGAAGGAGGTTCTATCATTCTATCATGATCTAGCAACTTTGAGACTTCTAGTTCATGACGTTTCCTTCAGCAGCTCCAGGAAACTAATTCATGCGTCTGCGTCCATGATCGTAGCACTATTCTTTTCTCATTTCTCTCACCTTCTTTTGGATTTTTTTATTTCTTCATCAACCATTTAAATGTTACTGCTCAAACAGAATTTGACTTTTACCCCTTTGTCCTTCTCACCTCACAGATATTATCTAGATGGACACTAATCTTTAACTACTAAAAACATACTGTTTAAATAGACAGCTTATTACAATTAAGATTACTAGAAAAAAGGCACAGAAATGATGGTTCTCTTTATTTCCAGGTCTTCAATACAAATAGTACTATTGGGTCGTTGGAAAAGTCATGCTGCATTTTTGCATAGAAAAAAGGCATATGACTTTTCTGATGGCCCGATAAATTGTTAGCAGCGCACATTTAACTCATCTTGAATTAGTGTAGGAAATGACTGAAGAAATGCATGAAAAGCTGCTCATTCCACTTTTATGTCCAAGAAGTGAGCCAACTGGCTTCCCACACCAGTTGTCCTGACAGTCATTCAAATATTTAATTCTGAATGCAGTATAAAAATATAATCTGATAATTTTTGTGTATTGTGAAGAGTCATGGAATGAAAACTTTCAGATGGAACTGATTCTAATTATCCTTCCCTTTTGAAGAATTATTTATTTAATTTTATTTATTATTATTTTTATTTTTAAGTTTGGTAGTAGGCACGTTCACTCACCAGAGAGAGAAAGAGAGAGAGGGAAGGCGAGAAAGCCGATGGTCATGTGAGAGTCCAGCACCTTAACCACTATGCCAACTGCTAGCCCTAATTATCTTTCTAATAGGTTGAAGCAGTTGAACTCAGCACCAAAGATCCTAGGTCCTAAAAATAATTTTATCATAACTAGATAAGCAACACTGATTGATTGATCAATTCCCATTTTATCTCTTTGAAGTTTAAAGGTGAACAATTAAATAATAATAATAATTAACAATTTTATAAAATGCACTTAATAACTAAATTTCCTTAGACTGTTGTGTTACTTTAAGAGAAAAGATGTGAAATGGAGCTTTCTATTATAAAGCAGTAAAAACATGTAAGATAATATGAGCATCAGAAAAAATAGTTGCCTTTTAACAAAGTCTCTTTTGTAAATTAAAACTAGATAGCAGTACCCCAAACCTAGCATAAGTACCCAGTCTGGATGAAAGTAGTCTGAATTTAACAAATGGACTTACCACTCTGTTTCCTGAAAGGCAGAGTGAAACAAAGCCAAAACCAGCTAACCTTCAGAAGCAGAAGAGAAAAGGCAATGCAGACTAACAATAGCCAGAAAATGAGTCTCTTTTTGTTGATGCCGTATGTCTTTTAATTTGCCAGAGAGTGTAAAACCTGGCTGAAGAGAGAGAGAGTGATTCCCCCTAATGGTCATGCCACAGTCCCTTTTCTTCCTTCCTTTTCTTTGGGCATGTATGTACACATTCGCTGCATGTTTCTCAGGCCTCTGGATCCAGGACTCAACCCCACAGTCAGCCTTGAGAGATCTAACCTCCTCATTCACATGCCACAGGCTGGCCTGGTAGATGATATGTTTATATGATTGAAGTTCAAAAAGGATTATATAGACTTCTCAATTCTGATTGTATCAACTTGTTTTTTGATTATTTTTAATTGAAGGAAGTGTTAATAAACATATTAACAGGTTATATATACTTGGAAAAACACAGACATAGAAGAGTCAACACCCGTCAGTTTTCCAGATAGATTCGCTTCTCAGTCACAGGTTCATAAGCGCAAGCTCAGGACTTTGTTACCTTTGGTGATTTTCCTGTCATTTGGTAGAAAACTTACCTGGTATCAGCCTATTTTTAAATGACATGTATCCACTGTGCTCCTTGTCTCTCAAAATGTATCTTTTTAGGAAAACAGAAAAATATGCTTAAAGGACAAAGCATTTATCATAAAAGACCTTTGGCAAAGCAAAGGTCAGCCAAGATCTGCATGTGCCTGATTACTCTTAGTGCATTCCTCTTGCAGACAGATGCAAGTGGGAGTTAGAGGGACATGGAGCAATGACGTTTCACATTGTGCTGAGCTGCACATCATTTTATAGGCACATCTGGGGTGAATCATATTTTCTTGGAATCTAATAGAAAGTCTTTTATTTTATTTTTCTACCTGCTCTGAAAGCCTGATAGTGCTGTTCCAGTGTCATAGCTTTAGGTCTTTCAAATCTTGTAACAAGGTGACTTTTTATTTTGACAGAGTCTCGCTTTACAACACTCCACTCCTGTTGTGGCTAGCAAGCACTTAGAACATCAACCCTTTATTCACAGATTCTGAGGAAATCTGCTGACTGGAAGCTATTTCTTCTACAGTAGGCAGATAAACAATGGCAACAACAAAAATAGGTAGAAATAATAAAATAAAGACTAGGACCAGCACGGTAGACTAATGGTTACAGAACTTGGACCCCACATGACTAACCATGGTTTGAATTACAGTTTCAATGGCTAGAAAAACACACCAGACACTTGAGAAAGCATGCCCAAAATGCTGATGGAGAAATGGAGAAGAAAGTATAGTGGCATGACAATGCTTCTTTGAGGCGTGTTTTTCTCCCTCTCCCCTTCTCTCTCTCACTGTCTCTCTCTGGTGTGTGTAAGCGCCCTCTGGCAATTGAAAACAAAACAAAAAAAGAATAAAGGAATTGGCAACTAAAGCTTGACTAACAGAAAAGAATTTGCTAGTCAGTAAGTCAAGATCAAACTTGACATAGTTGAAATGCAACCTTTACAAGTAGAATCTACAATCAAATTCAAAATGTTGAAAAATAAAATGACAGAGCTGCCTTTGTTTAACTGTAAAGCCAGTGTTAAAAGAAAAATGGTAAATTCTAGTGAAAGCTGAAAAGAGGGGAAAAGTGTAGAAGTACCTTTTCAATTCTTTTTCTAGAATATAATAGACCCCAAAAATACTTGTGAGAATGTTGAAATCAATGAACAAGATAACATGTGCTTATGTATCTACTGTGAATTCACTTATGCAAAATAACTTGAAAAGTCTACAGAAATCAAATACATTTGGTAGATCTGCTTAAATTTCTATATTTAAAGAAAATCTTATATACTAATTTTGAGGTAAACACAAATTGACTTTGAATTGTTAAAGTAACTCTTCAGCTTGCTTCCCTTGTGAATGTGTTTTCTGTTTATTTTAAACTTGAAAATTTTGTACATATCTTTATTCTCTTGAGTAGATCATAAAGGAATAAAGGAAGGAATCTTAGATAGCTGCCCTTGTTCCAGGAGGAAACTATGTTAACTAACGATAGGCCATTAAATCCTTATATCAAATTACTACCTAGCTTCTCTTGACAATAAAGTCTGATCACAGTATTGGAACTATGAAAATATGGACTATTTCATCTAAAAAAATTAGAGTCAATAATCCAACACCTTCATTTCATAAATGAGGAAAATGAAGCCCAAGAAGATAATTGCTGCAGAATGGAACACGACTCCAGACTTTAAAAATTTAAATTGCATTTAACATCTTTTCACAGTGACTCTTTCACAGCTTCATCTACTAGTGTCAGACTTCATCTGTCTTGCTTATAAAATGGACAAAAATTAAGAGGTCTTAGAGTCTCATAGACGGAAGGCCAATTAGAGACCAGCTGATGCCACTGGTTAAAACATGTAGATATAAATAGTTTCTGAAGAAACTTTTTCCTTAAGGGTGTGTAATGAGTTAAGTAGTTAATTATGGAGCTGATGATTTTTAACTCTCTATTCTACCATTTATCGGGAGCAGAGAGAATTCAGTCTCATTCTAACTTCAATGAACTTTGGGAAATGTGCTTAGTTTTCACTAGGACTTAACCTACCAAACTCACAAGATAAAAATATTTTATTCTATAAAAAATGTAAGACAAAGGGTTTAGTACCAACTTAGTGGAAGACCAGAGAAGGAGATTCTTCATTGTAAATCCCCCTTCCTCACACATGGAAGTCCTATGCTCACTAACATCACAAGGAGAGAGATGCTTCATTGAACGTAGCCTATTCCTTCACTGGATTTAAATATCTACTCTGGTACTCTCAACTTCTAGGGTCCTCAGACTTGCAGTGCTCTACAATGCTATCCTCACATTAAAACCTGGGGAAAATATTGTCATGAATATCTTAATGAACATTTAAATAAGGGCCCAACCTCAGCAGAGGGAATCTGCATTTTTAAGCTATGTATGCAATAGTAGAAAGTATTCTTTTCTCCTAGTAAAACTAGCAGCAAGTAGGTAGAAAAGGCATTTTGAAACACATCCTTTTTTGTGAAATAGTCAAAATAACACCATATGGCTGTCTTCCTTTGTTGCTTCTCTGTAAGCCAAAATCTGGCCCACTCTGCCTTTTCTCACCAAAGCACAGCCCTACATTTCTAAAGCACATCTTCATAGGTGTAGCTTAAAACCTGAAGAGTCATCTGTTTTCAGTGACCATCCAAAAATGCCCTTTTCCAGTATGGTAACTGATTGCCCCTCAGGGATCTGTATGACTACCTAGTTTAGTTCAATTTCAATACTAAAATATTGTTGCAGCATGAGTCTAACAGTGATTGGTTCAATTTCTGTACAATAGTGATCTTACAGTTTGGAAATAGTATCAATAGCATACTCTACCCTCCAAGTGTTAATTATTCTAGAAAAACTGAGTGTCACAATCTAGTCTGGCTTTACGACTAATACTTCTTTTATTTATTTATGTATTCATTCAACAAACTGGATTGAGATCATACTATGTTCTGGGCACTTTGAAATTTATTTAATGTATCTTTGAACGAAACAAAGACCTCCACATTCACAATTTACATTCTAGTAGTGGAGACAGACAACAGGTAGATAAATAAGTAAAATATATATTATGTTAAAAGGTGATACATGCTGGGACCAGCAGTTAGCATAATGACTATGTCGCTGGACTCCCATGTAGTTGACCGCGGTTCGTGGCCAGGACCCAGTGGCTTAAAACACACCGGGCGAATGTGCGTGCGTGCCCAAGATCCTGAGAGGAGAACGGAGGAGAAGGGATTGCTGTGTGGCCATCCCCCCGGGGGGTGATTTCTCACTTTCTGTCGCTCTCTCTCTCTCTGTCTGCCTGGCGAGCACACGCGCGCTATAGCAAAAACCCCTCCAAAAAAAAAAAAAAAAGGTGATACATGCTATACAAAAATGAAAATAAATTATATCAAGTTCACAAGCATTGGAAGAGCAAAAACCAAGGGTTGCTTACAAGAAAACTAAAAATATAAAAAGGACATTAGAATTGTTACCAGTGTAAGATATACTTTAGGAATTAAATTTGAGCTACACTTACAAAGTTCTGTGTTTTTAATTTTTGAAAGCAAAACACATAACCTAAGTTTGAGTGATCACTGAGAGAGGGTAGGAATTAGCATCCATCTACACAATTTTTTTTGTTTTTTAGATTTTTCATTTTGTTTTTGTTTTTGTCCATAGAGCACATGTGCTCATCTAAGAGAAACAGAGAAAGATAAATGAGTAATGAAACCTCAGTGGGGACAGCCCTTGCCCTGCATTCTCCTCTCAGGATTTCGAGTGCACATGCATGTGTCCAGTGTGATTTTAAAGTCACTGGGTCTGTGATTAGCCACATGGTAGTCCAGAACCTTAACCACCACATCATCTGCGTACACCCACACAAAGTTTTCATGCAAGGAAAAGATGCACATGTCCATCCCCACCGACCTTACCTTCTCCTCAGTCCATTCCAGGTTACATGTCTTCAAAGCTTTCTAACAACCTCACAATTGGTCCTTCTCTTCTTTTTTTTTCTTCTGTCAGTTTGTTCTGTACTCAATGGCTAGATTTATGCTCTTGAAAAACTACTCTGCAAATAAATGATCTATATGTCTTCAAATGCTTCCACTGCTCTCTTGGAGTTCAAAAATCTGAGTTAGTGTGCCAGGTCTCTGAATTGCAACCAACGGAACTCCGTTAGAAATGTTTCTCATGACTTTTTCACATTCTCTCGCATTTGAACTAGTCACGTTTTTATACTCATCTATGGACTGATTTCCCATATAATTAGTCCCATATGCCCCACCCATCGTGAGTCTGAACTAAAATACTGTCTTTCTAGTAATCGTTTCTAAAACCAAAAAACGCAGTTCTTCTACGAATTTTGTTTAATTACTAGACTATTAGTTATATTTTGATGTATAAAATAATTATTTGTGATTATGTGTATATGTGTGTGCGTCTTTTCCTCTCTTCCAGAATGAAAAAACTAAGCCAAATATTTTCAATGCATGTCATTTCAAACTAAGGCTTATAGGATTTCCTAGACTACTATGAAGTCCACTGATTGCATGACAATTTATGAAGAAAAAGAGACCCTTATTATTATTTTTTGAAGCCATTCTAACTGGAATCAAACAGTTTGATTTGCATTTCCCTTATGTTAAGAGATGCTGAACACCCTTTCATAAGCATTTTGATTGTTCTCTTGTACTTCTTGGAGAGTTGTCTGTTTAGCTCTTTTGCCTATTTTTTATTGGAGTATTTCTTTCTTTTTTTTTCCCCCAGGTGACTTGTTTGAGATCCCTGTATATTCTGGTTATCAATCCCTTATCTAAGGTGTAGATTGCAAATATTTTCTCACATTATGACGGTAGTCTCTTTACCCTAATTATTGTTTCCTTTGCTGTTCAAAAGCTTATTAACTTGATGTAATCTCATTTGTCTATTTTGGGGATTATTACCTGTGCTTTTGGAGTCTTATTTATGAAATCTCTGCTGACTTTAATGTCTTTAAGAGTTTCCCCTTTGTTTTCCACCAATAGTTTTATAGTTTGAGACTTTACATTTAAATCTTTTATCTATTTTTAAATAACCTTTGTTATTTGTTTTTGCCATAAGACACATGCACTTGCTAAAGAGAGACAGAGAGAGAGAAAGTGAGAAATCACCTCCTCCTCACCCAAGTGGGGAATGGCCATGCTGCAATCCTTTTTCATCTCTTCTCCTGTCAGAATTTTGGACATGTATGCACATGTGCCCAGTGTGATTTTCAAATCACCAAGTAAGAGACTCAAACCAAGGTCAGCCATGGGCAGTCTGATGCTTTAATCACCATGTGACCTGCTGGCCCCTTTAATATCTCTTTGTTAATGGTAAGAAATAGGAGTCCAGATTTTTTTTTTTTCCCTGCAGATGGATATCCAGTTCTAGCACCATTTGCTGAAAAGACTTTCTTTTTTCCCACTGAATTACTTCATACCTTTTGTCAAATATCATTTGGCTATATTTTGGGAATTTATTTATTTATTCACTATTTTGTTTCATTGGTCTATATGTCTGTTTTTGTGTGAGTATCATGTTCTTTTGATTATCACAGCTTTGTAATATATTTTCAGGTAAGGTAGTGAGGTGCATTCTACTTTAGTCTTTTTACACAGTATTGCCTTGGTGATACAAAGCCTTTTATGATTCAAGACAAATGTCATGATTGTTTTTTCTTTTGCTGTAAAGAATGTCATAAGTAAGTTCATTGAAACTGAGTTAAACACATCAATTAATTTGGGTAGAAGTGACATTTTGATTTTCCTGAACAAATGATGTCTTTGAATTTTTTTGTGTTGTATTCAATTTATTTCTTCAGAGATTTTCTTGAAAAGATATTTTACCTCCTTTGTTAGATTTATCCCTAGGGTATTTTTTTGGGGTTTTTTTGGGGAGGGGGTGTTTTTTGGGGGAGTTTTTTGATGGCTATTGTAAATGGGATTGCTTTCTTCAATACTGTGTCTGTTTGTTCAAGGAACCCTCTTACACTATTGGTGGAAATATAAGTTAGTATAGCCACTGTGAAAAACAATGTGATGGTTCCTCAAAAACCTACAAATAAAACTTACGGTTCCTCAAAAACCTACAAATAAACCAGTAGTATCACTCCTTGGTATTTATCCAAAGGATAGGAAAACAGTCAGAAAGTGACTTGCAGATCCATGTCTTATTGTAGTAATAGCCACAATTGCTAAGAAATGGAATCAACCTAAATAAATGTCCAAGAGCAATGACTGGATTGAAAAGATGTGTCATATATATGCTATGGAATACAACTCAGCCTTAAGAAACAATGAGACCATTTCATTTGATTCGAAGTGGATAAATACAGAAGATTTAATGTTGAGTGTAAATCAGACTATGAAGGACAAACACAGTGTATCCCTGCTCAATACATTGAATATCAACATTCTATGGCAGCAATTGAAAGATTCAAAGCTATAATAGTAGGGAGGACAAGTGTAGGTACCAGAGACTATATGGGAAAAGATTGGATAGTAGAGAGTGGGTAGGAGGTTCAGGACAGAAACATGTAGCAGATAAAAGAATGTAAACTATCTGTTGAAAACAATACATATGTTAATTTCCTTGATTTGATAGTTATGTACTACATGCATACTTTCAAATACCATAGTATGTTTGTATCCCTCACCACCCAACCCAAGCATCCGTTCCAGCTAAGGCCCTTGCCATATGGTAGGCCAACTGCGACAAAAAGGCTATACCACTGGGAACCATGGCTCATCCCTCCCCCACACACCTTTGAACTCTCAGGACTTCATTGTTTTCTATAGCAGGGGGCTTGCACACAATAATTCTCTTCTTTGTTCCTAAATTGAGGCTCAGTTGCTCAGTTTCAGGCACACCTGTTCTCTAGAAACAAGGAGGACTTTGGAGCTCCCAGGGCCAGTGACAACAATGCAAGGTCCTGATGAGCAACTTGGAGGTAGAGCAGAAAAGAAATCACCAATTGCCTACTCCTACACACCTTTTAACATTCAGAGATACCTTGAAGAATTTAGAAAGAAGCAAATAGATCACCAGATGACTAGAAACCATCGCAGAGCCACAAGAAATATGAGCAACCAGAAAATGTTTATCCCTCAAGGGAAAACATCAATTCCTCATTACTCACAGACAACACTACGGAACTCATGGAAATGTCAGATAAACAATTCAGAATATTTACAGTGACCAAACTAAATGAGATGCAAGAGAAAAGAGACAATGTGCTCCAGGAGGTGAGGAAGTCCTTTCATAATTTGAAATAGATGCCATAAAAAAGAATCAAATGGAATTATTAGAGATGAATAATTTGATATAGAAAATTAAAACCTTCCTTGAAAGTATTAGATTAGATTGAATATTGAATGTAGAAGACAAAACCTCTGACCTAGAAAAAAATTATCCAAAAGACTGAGAAAACAACCAAGAAAAATGAGGATAGTATATGAGAAGTACCAGATACCATCAAGTGCCCAAACAACCAAGATAATTGGTATCTTAGAAGAAGAATATAATAAGGGCATTGATAATTTATTCCATGAAATCTTGGAAGAAAACTTTCCAAACCTAGAGAGACATTCAAATACCAAAACCCAAGAAATATATAGGACCCCAAATAGAATCAATTCAAGAAGATCCTCTCCAAGGCACATCGTAGCCTGGATGGTCAAATTCACAGACAAAGACGGGATACTAAAGATGGCAAGAGAGAAACATCACCTTATTTACAAACGTTATTCTGTCAGGCTAACATCAGACCTCATGTTCAGAAACAATGGGAAAATATAGTCAAGGTGTTAAATGAAAAACAATTTCAATCAAGAATACTACCCGAAACATTACTCTTCATATGGGAAAAAAAAGATAAAAACATTCTCAGATAAACAAAACCTGAAAGAATTTACTAATTCTAGAACAGCTCTTAAAGTTCTGAAGGGAGTACTCTACCAGAAAACTAAAAAAGTTAGACAGACAGATATAAGAGAACAACAACAACAAAAAAAAAGGGAAAGAAAAGAAAAGAAAATGGCTCACCTAATGAAAGGAACATGTCCAGAAATATCAATAATAACATTGAATGTTAATGGATTAAGTTCTCCAATCAAGAGACACAGACTGGCTGAATAGATTAAAACAAACAAACAAAAACAAAAACAAACAAACAAACTAAACAGAAACCCTCTGTTACCTACAAGAAATGCACCTTATGGAAAAAGATATACATAGACTAAAAGTGAAGGCCTTGAAAAGACATTCCATGCAAATGGAAATCAAAAAATGGCTGGAGTTGCTATACTGATTTCAGACAAAATAGACGTTAAGACAAAAACTCTAAGAGACAAAAAAGGGCATTACATAGTAGTAAATGGGGTAATTGGACAAGAAGATGTAATGCTTATAAATATCTATGCATCCAACTCAGGAGCACCTAAATACATGAAGGAAAGAAAGACTGCTAGAGCTGAAAGGAGAGATAGGTTGCAACTCTATAGTTGTTGGGGATTTCAACACCTTATTATCTCCTTTAGACAGATATTCTAGACAAAAAATAAGCAGAGGGATACAGGACATAAACAATACCATACATCAAAAGGGCCTGACAGACATCTATAGAACTTTCCACCCTGAAACCACAAAATATACAGTTTTCTCATTCCACATGGAACCTTTTCAAAGATTGACCATATGACAGGGGACATATCAAGCCTTTACAGATTTAAAGGTAAAGAAACTATAGCCAGCATCTTCTCTGGCCATGATGGAATTAAACTTGATATTAATTTCAAGAAAAAAACTCAAATGTAACAAATGGAAACTAAAAAGCCTACTTCTGAACGACTTCTTAAATATTGAAGAAATTAAGTCTGAAATTAAAAAAAATTATGGAAATAAATGATAATGAGTACACCACTTTCCATAATGTATGGGATACTACAAAAAGAGTCATAAAAGGGAAATTCATAGCAATTCGTATGCATAAGAAAAAGATAGAAAGGTGGCAAATAGACGACCTAACATCATGCCTCAGGAAAATTGAAAAACATCATCATCATCAACAACAACAACAAAACAAAGAAATAAGAGGTGAAAAGAAATAATAAAGATTTGAGCAGAAATAAACAAAACAGAAAATAAATTAACTATACAGAAAATAAATGAAAGCAAAATTTGGTTCTTTGAAAAGACTAACAAGTTCTGCACACCATTACCTAGACTGATAAAGAAGAAGATAGGAAGAAACCAGATAAATCAAAAACTTACTAAAACAGGCAACATTACAACAGACACAATAGAAATACAAAACATCATTAGAGGATACTGTGAGTGACTATATGCCAACAAACAAGAGAACATGGAGGAGATGGACAGATTTCTGGATGCATATAATCCACCAAGATTAAATTAGGAGGACATAGAAAACTGAATAAGCCCATAACAAACCATGAGATAGAATCAGTAGTAAATAACTTCTTAACAACAACAAAAAAGCCAAGGTCCTGATGGCTTTACTTCTGAAATCTACAAAACTTTTAAGGAACAGTTAACCTCATCCTATGCAAATTATTTCCAAAGATTCAAAAGGAAAGAAACCTTCCAAATTCATTTTATGAAGCCTCCATAATCCTCATTCTCAAAACAGATAACATGGCAAAAAAGGAAAACTACATCCAATATTTCTGATTAATGTATATGCAAAATTTCTCAACAAATACTTGCAAAGCATATCCAACAACATATAATAAAGAATATTCATCACAACCAGGTAGGTTTTATTTCAGGGATACAAGGGTGGTTCAACATACACAAGACCATAAACATAATACACCATATTAACAGAAAGAAGATAAAACCATATGATCATTTCAATAGATGCAGAGAAAGCATTTGATAAAATACAACACCCTTTCATGATTAGGATCATTTCTTAACACAATAAAAGTCATATATGAAAAACCTATAGCTAGCATTATACTGAATTGGGAAAAGCTAAAACCTTTTCCAATAAAAACTGGTATTAGACAAGGCTGTCCACTTTCTCCAATTATTTTCATACAGTGCTGGAAGTCTTAACCAACGCAATCAGAAAAGAAAGATATTAATATAAAAGGCATTCAAATAGACAAAGTAGAGTTGAAAATATCTTTATTTGTAGATAACATGATAATGTACTTAGAAGACCTAAAAGTTCCCATAAAAAATTCTCAAAATAATAAATGAATAAAGTATTAGGATACAAAATCAACATCCAAAAATCTATAGCATTTCTTTTTATGAACAAGTTGAATGAAGTAGACCTGAAAGAAAGGAATCCCTTTTACCATAGCCACAAAATGTATAAGATACCTAGGGATAAACCTAACTGAGTAAGTCAAAAACCTTTACAAAGGGACCAGCAGTTGGCATAATGTCTATGTCGCTGGACTCCAACATAGTTGACCACGATTCAAGTCCCAGACCTGGTGGCTTAAACTCACGCCGGGCATGTGTGCATGCGTGCCCAAGATCCTGAGATGAGAATGGAGGAGGAGGGATTGCAGCATGGCCATCCCCTCTGGGGGATGATTTCTCACTTCCTATCTCTTTGTCTCTCTCTGTCTGTCTGGAGAGCACACGTGCCCTATAGCAAAAATCTCTCAAAAAAAAAAAAAAAAACCTTTACAAAGAAAACTGAAAATCTTTTTAAGAGATACTGAAAATGACACAAAAACAAGGGAGGACATCCCATGTTCCTGTATTGGAAGAATTAATATAAACAAAATGGCAGTTGTACCCAAATTAATCTACATATTTAACACAATTCCAATGAAGACACCAGTGACATTCTTCACAGATCTAGAAAAGATAATCATAGCATTTGCCTAGAATCATAAAAGACCTCATAGTGCAAAACAATCCTGCACAAGAAGAGTAGAGTGGGCAATATCTCACTCCCTGACCCCAAAATACACTATAAAGCAGTGATAATAAAAACAGCATGGCATTGGCACAAAAACAGACAAGTGGACCAATGTAATAAATAGAGACCCCAGAAATAAACCCAAAAACTTACAGCCAACTGACTTGACAAAGAATACCAGTCAATCCAGTTGGAAAAGGAAAACATCTTTAGCAAATGGTGCTGGGAAACCTGGGTATCCAACTGCTGTAAGAAGAAGCTGAATCCACATCTTTAACCAACTCAAAATGAGTCTAAGATCTGAAACTCAGACCTCAAAGTATAAAAATTACTAGTGGAAAATTCTGAGAAAACTCTGGGAGATATTGGAGTAGTCAGACTTCTTAAATAAGACCCCCAAAGCATGGGCAATAATCCCTAAAATAGAAAAGTGGGACTATATCAGATTAAGAAATTTCTGCACAGCAAAGGACACAGTAATTAGTGTGAATGACAACCCTCAGAATGGGAGAATATTTTTGTAAACTATGCCTCAGATAAGGGACTGGCAACCAGAATACACATGGAACTCAAGCAGCTTACATGAAAAAAAGAAATTGACCCAATTAAAAAATGGGAAAATGAGCTGAACAAAAATCTCTCTAAGGAAGACATACAAATGGCCAAGAAACATAAGGAAATGCTCAATATCCCTCATCATAAGAGAGATGCAAGTTAAAACCACAATAAGATACCACCTAACCCCTGTCAGAATGGCGAAGATTAAAAATACAAAAAATGGTAAGTGTTGGTAGGATTGTGGTGAAAGGAGAACTCTCCAACACTGTTGGTGGGAATGTAAATTGGTTCTGCCACTGTGGAAAACAATATGGAAGTTGCTCAAAGATCTACAAATAGAACTACCATTTGTTCCAGCAATTCCACTCCTGGGTATCTACCCAAAGGACAGGAGAAAGCTCAGTTAGAAAAGTGCTTGCACATCAATGTTCATTACAGTATTATTCATGATTGCCAAGACATGGAACCAGTCCAAATGTTCCTGAACAGATGAATGGATTGAAAAAGTGTGGCACATATACTCTATGAAATACTATTTATCTATGAAAAACAAGACTCTGGCATTTGATAGAAAGTGGTCAGATATGGAGGATCTATTGTGGAGTGAAGCAAGCCAGACTATGAAAGAAAGATACTGTATGTATCTACTTAATATATACCAACTATCCACACTTTATGGTAGAGATTGAAATATTGGAAGGTATAAAAGGAGTGAAAATAGTTACAGATGCTGAAGACAGTGTGGAAGTGGGGCAGGAGTGGAGAAAGGAAGAATATAGAGAAGGAAATCAGGAGAAAAAATAAAGAGGCATGACATTTGTGAGACACAGAAATGGTTTATTACCTGTTAATGATAGCATGTATGGTATTCTCAACTGGACTGGTCTGAGAAGTATTTCATGCTGGGTAAGTTCTCTTTGTAAGCCAAATGATGTATAGCGATCAAATGTTTAAAAAATAATAATAACCTGAAAAAATGAAAAGCTATTTGCTGATGATGTGTATAGTAATGTCTTTGTCTTGACTGAGATGCATGGTAATTATGCTGGAAAAATGAAAGTTATACACTATAAAGTTCTATGTGAGTAAATGTAATATAAAAAACTTTGAAAAACTTTTAAGTACTGTAGTGTGTCTTATAGAGATATACAGTGATGTATAGTATATAAATAAATAAAGAATAAAAAGATGTCCTGTCTTCAAATATGTCTAGGAAATTCATAGGTTAAATAACTTAGGTCCTACTGTTTAAATATGTATACTGTGTCTCCTTTTTAATACAGGTAAAGTATAAAACGTTCTGAGTAACAAACAGTCTTGTTTAACTTCCTATGTTCCCAAATTCAACTGATCACAAAACCCTGTTCTGCCTTATTCTCTTGACACACATGTAGTGTTACTTCTATGAACATACTATGAAGCATTTCTCTGTAATCGTTCTTGAGAAATGTTTAGCCAAACATTATGAACTCAGAAACTGTGCCTCCCGTCTCTTTTGTTCCTTGATGAAAAAAATAAATAAAAATTTTTAATCGTGCTGCCATAATACATTATGTTTCAGAATCGTGTCAAATTTGCCTAGATGTCGACACTCTGCCTACATTCTCTGTTCCCCGTGAGCACTAGTTGACCTCTGGCCAGTAAACAGGGTGCTTTGTTGATAATGATAACCTCCTTAAGCGATATTTAAGTTAGCCTGTCAGAGTCAAGTCCATGCCCAAATAGTGGCAATGGTAAAAGAGAATGTAGAAATAAAAAATATAGGGTCAGGAAATGGCACATCATTAACACAACAGGACCCACATGGGAACGGTCCTGGGTTTGATGTCCGAGGACCTCCATGAACACGCCATGTGCATGCACCTTACACAAACTAACTAAGACTAGACATAGATCACAGCATAAAAACACCATTAGGGTTGCCCCATCTGTTCTCTCTCTTGTTGTATTTGTGTCTCTGTCTCTCTCTAATGGAATAAATAAGCTGTTCAAAAAATTTTTAAATTATACATAGTATATATATGTATATATATATATATATATGTGTGTGTATGAATTTTCTGTGTTTGCAAATGGAAAAAGAATGAAACTATAAGAAGATACCCTACTTATCATAAGTAAAAATTTATCATGGAGCTGAAAGAAATAAGAGACAAGGATAAGAAAAGACAAAGGTAAGATGCCCCATTTTTACACAATAAACTCTCAATCAGAGCTGACCCCCAGGAGATGCTTAGGAATATCTGGAAATTTATTTTTACTTTTTGCAACTGGGGTGGAGAGGGGTGAGAGTTACAACTGGCATCTATTTGTGCATGTTACTTAATATCCTACAATACCAAGGAAAGCCCTCACAAAAAAAGTGAATTATGTATCTCAAAATTTCAATAGCATCACTGTTGAAAAGTACTTGTTCAGTGAGTTTAGTTTTATTTTCCAAAGTAGAAGCTGTTTGTTGTGTTTTTGTATGATGGCAAAAACATATAGAATTTTGCTTCATGAGATGTTTAATTTCCGTTTGTTCTGTTTTAATGTTTCTAAGCAACAGTCTTCTGTTTGACTGTTTTGTATAAAGAGGTGTCTTCTCAGGACTAGTAGTTGGCGTAATGGTTATGTCACGGGACTCCCATGTAGTCAACTGCGGTTTGATTCCTGGACCAGTGGCTTAAACTCATGCCAAGTGCGTGTGTGTGCGTGCATGCCCAAGATCCCGAGAAGAGAATGGAGGAGAAGGGATTGCGGCGTGGCCATCCCCTCTTGGGGGTGATTTCTCGCCTTCTGTCTCTGTCTCTGTCTGTCTTTCTGGTGAGTGCACATGCCCTATAGTAAAAATTTCTCCAAAATAAATAAATAAATAAATAAATAAATAAATAAATAAATAAAAACAAAGAGGTGTCTTCTCCAAAATAACCATTGTTGGAGATGGTACTATGCTATAGTTTGGGGAGCCAAAAATTCATGAGTTGAGATTTGGCTATGATGGGATTAAGAGAGTAAAATTTAGCGTAATCATGGTGGTGAAAGATTGAACATTTGGCAGGAAATTAGGGATGAAAGCACCAGGGAGATATCCCATGATAAATTCCTGGTGGATTTGTAAGAGAGGGAATAATACCAGATCAAAGACACACAGACATAGATGCATGCGCCCCTGCCCTCCACCCTATTCTAATGCATCCAAAAGACCTTTACCAGATGTGGCCCCAAACCTGGGACTTCCAATCTGCGACTTGAATAAAGCTCTCTTTTTTTATTTTATTAATTACCCAGATCCAGGTGTTTTATGTTATTAGCAACAGAATGGACCAGAATGAGGACAAACATGTATAAGATAACGAGTAATGTAAAATAGCAACAAATGATGT
The DNA here is from genome assembly GCF_000334495.1 of Tupaia belangeri chinensis. NCBI lineage: Eukaryota > Metazoa > Chordata > Mammalia > Scandentia > Tupaiidae > Tupaia > Tupaia belangeri. The sequence goes on along the minus strand of NW_006159525.1, from coordinate 11,419,463 downwards.
CATCAGGTCCTCATGATGATAAATCACAGTTTAGATGAAAAGATCTAAATTCTCTGTGAAGGTTTCACAATTCTTCCTTTGATTTATTATTATTTCCTTAGATTTTCTCTCAAAAGACTGAAGTAAATAAGTCCATAAATAACCTTATTGCAGATAAAACATTTTTTAATGTCTATCCAAAGTCTGAAACAAAACAACTCCATATTTTCACAATTATCTGTGCTTGTGTGTCTGTGTGTGTATCTTTGAAAATATTTCTCTTTTCTCCTGAGTTTTCTAAATGAAGTTTGGTAGTTGAAATAAAAAAAATTGTCTGATATTGTTCTAAATGCATATAAAAAATATTGATTACAATTGTATTGTAAATATGGGAAGATAAATGAGGTAAGATTTCTATACTTCATTTGAACTGATAATATTTCAATACGAGTAGATTGATAAATATGTACATATATCTTATGTATATATGTTACTTTATGTATACATATGTTACTTTATAAGAATATGCATGAACTAAGAATTGCTTTATGTATTAATACATTATATTATAAAACATCATATATAACACATAAAGTAGTTTTTTTGTTTGTTTGTTTTTAAGAGAGGTTTTTGTTATAGGGTGTATGTGTTTGCTTGAATGACACAGAGAAAACGACAGAAAGCAAGAAATCACTTCCTAGTGGGAATAGCCACACTGTAATCCCTTCTTCTCCATTCTCTTCTTGGGCTCTTGGGCACGCACGCACATGTGCTAGTGTGAGTATAAGCCACCAGGTCCAGGACTCAAACCACAGTCGACTAGGTGGAAGTCCAGTGATATAATCATTATGCCATCTGCTGGTCCTTAAAGTAGTTCTTAAAACAACCAGGAAGGTCTGTGGAATTTCTTTCCTTTTTTGTTTTTGTTTTTTGTTTTTGTTTTTGCTATAGGGTGCGTGTCCTCACTAGAGAAAGACAGAGAGGGAAAGTGAGAAATCACCCTCTGGGGAGATGGCCAAGTCACAGATCCCTTCTCCTCCATTCTCCTTTCAGGATTTGGGGCACACATGCACACGTTCCCAGCATGCCGCCAGGTCAAGACTTGAACTGTGCTGTCTGTCATGTGGTATCCAAGGCTTTAACCACTATGACACCTGCTGGCTTGTTGTATTTCTTTGATTAGGACATTAATCTCATTCATGAGGGCTCTATTTTCATGACCTAATCACCTCTCAAAGATCCTATCTTCTAATACTCATCAGACTCAGTATACAGATCACAAGTAAGCATTAGTTAAAATGCTTAATATTATCTGTTGGAGAAATTCAAATTAAAACCATAATGATGTATGGCAAACCTATGAGAATGGCTAAGGTAAAACACAAGAGGACTTCAAAAGGCTCATGGAAAGTGGAATTCAAGCATGAGTTCATTTTGGTGCAAAAAAATGAATAAAATAAATGCATAGTTTTTTCTTAATATATATTTTTCATAAATCTTTTTTTCACTTTTTTTGGTTTATAATAGAACATATATGTGCATCCATAAGAGTGAGAGAGACAAAAACATGAGCACCTTCCACAGGATATGGTCACACTGAAGTTCCCTTCCTCTAGCCTGTCAGATCTTGGGCACTTATGTATGCCAAAATGTTTTAGGATGGGGAACCAGCAGTTAGCGTAATGGCTATGTTGCTGGATTCCCACGTAGTCGACCGTGGTTCGTGTCCCGGACCCAGTGGCTTAAAACTCACGCCGGGCGCGTGTGCGTGCGTGCCCAAGATCCCGAGAGGAGAATGAAGGAGAAGGGATTGCGGCGTGACCATCCCCCCTGGGGGGTGATTTCTCGCTTTCTGTCTCTATGTCTCTCTCTGTCTGTCTGGCGAGCGCACGCGCCCTACAGTGAAAATCTCTCAAAAAAAAAAAAATGTTTTAGGATGGCTGATTTGAGGATCTGAGCCTTAGTTGTCATGTGGAATCCAGTTTCTTTTGAGGAGTACGTAACAATTGTATTGTGGAGTTGGCCTCCATGAACTTTTTGAAGATCCCGGTATCCCAAGAACAACAAATGCTCTGAAGGCTGTGGTGAGACAATGATACTCAGACATTGTTGGTGGCAATGTAAATGGTACAACTGCTCATGCCGAGATCCACCCCCAGTCTCATCCATCCCCAGAGCATGGACATTCATGCACCTGGCATGTTCCAGGAGTTCTCTGGACATGAACCAGAGGCTGCCATGTAGGTGAGCCTTACAGAGTGTTGTATGACAAATGCCACTGTTTGGCCCCATGGAAGGCACTATGTGAAACCTAAGCCTTGTTGTTATAGGCTGAATGTTCCCCACAAATCCATAGATCAAAGCCCCAATTCTCAGTACCACAAAGTCTTTAAAGAAGTGATAAAGTAAAATGAAAGTATTATGGTGGTCTCAATTCAATTTTATTGATGTCTTTGTAAAGAAGGAAATTTAGTTTTGCTTTTTTATTTTATTTTATTTTATTTGGTCCAGCAACATGGAAATGGCTAGTTAGACAAATGAAGAGATGCCATGGATGCAAGTTCAGAGAAGAGTGACTAAAACCGTCTCTTGGTAAAAGGCAACAAACCTGCCTCTTGGATTTTAAAACTGTGAAAATATAAATTTGTTGTTTTTAAGTCATCCAGTCCTAAACACTACCAGTAATTTTGTAATGGCAATCCTAGCAAATTTATGCAAGAATGAAACCTCACACATTGTTAGATAAAATACTGTTACAGTGGGTGGTTTATTAGGAAAAATGATGATTGTAACAAAAGCACAGAGGACTTGGCAGAAGCCAGAAGATGAACGAATTGGGGACCTTCCACAAGAACTTGGGAGTGCAAACTACTGCCTTCAGGTCAGATTTGATCCTTCATCTATCCTTGCCAATGAAGTTGCAGTAGGAAATACAGCTGTCTTCATTCATTTGTGAGTGTCTATAGCAGCTTTCAACAACAATAGCAAAGCAGAATACTAACAGAAACCATTTGGTTCAAAGACCTAAAATATTTACTGTCTGACCCTTTGCAGAAAAGGTTTGTCAACTTCACAGTAGAAATACAAAATGCCAGAGAGCAGGAACTTCATCTGTTTAGCACCGAGTTATCAGTAAAACTTTCTTCAATTATGAAGATATTCTATATCTGTGCTGTCATTAATGCTGCCTGCCACCAGACACATGCGACTATTCCAATTTAAATTACTGATAATCAAACAAAATTCAGAATGTAGTTCCTCAGTTTCATTAGCCCCATTTCAAGGTGGTAGTAGGCACGTGGATGATTAGCGCCTGTGATGTTGGGTAAGAGGTGCCACTCACCGGTGCATTCTCAGTGCCTGAATCAGCACATGGCAAATAATACAGAAGTAATCAATATGAAGTGAGTAAATAGATGAGTCAGTGAGGAAGGATAATGACACAATTTCTCATTGCCACATAAGTGTTGCAATTTTTTTTACATAACAATAAATTAGTTTCTTATCTCCCGATCTTTCAACACTAATCTAGGTACTGCAGTGAAGGGATTTTGTGGATGTAATTAAGGTTAGAATCTTTTTAAGTTTGTTCATTTATTTCTTCTTAGAGAGAGAGAAGCGAACCCTCAACAGGGTCTTCCATCACATTCACCCCAGCTTCAGCCAGGGAGCATCTCAGCCATGTACACATGCCTGGTATGTACAGGAAAAACTCAGGACACACACTTGTGGGAACCTTCCTCTGTGGCTACCTCATTGAAGAGTGCTACATTACTGCTGAGCCACCACGGCTGACCATGGATATGAATGTTAATGTCAATTATACTGGAATAAGCTATGTGAGCCCAATCTAATACTTTAATCCTTAAAAGCACAGAAACTTTTCTGGCTGTGATTAGAAGAGAGACTTTTTTCCAAAAGAGAAAGGCAGGAGAAATGAGTCAGATATGGAGGTCAGAGAAATGTCATAGAAGAGCAAAAAGAGCTTCTTGGCCTAACCATTTCTGGTTTGAAGGTTTAACAAGCCTTGCTTTATTTTTTAATAATATTTTTAAAGAATTTTTTATTTATTTAATTTTATTTGTTATTATTTTTTTTTTAATTTGACCAGAAGGAGACAGAGAGAAAGAAAGGAAAAGTAAGAAAGCAAGCCACCAGGTCCAGAACCAAATCACCATCAGCCATGTGAAAGTCCAGTGCCTTAATCATCATGCCACCTGCTGGCCCCGTGGGATTTACAAGTTTTTCAGATGTGGGTGGCCACCAGGAGATGAGAACAAGCAAGCAGGGACCTCAATCCAGCAACCACATGGCATTGAATTTAGACAACCATAACAAGCCTGGACATAGCCACTGGACCCACCACCCACCCTGAGCTCCACGTTATAGTCTCCGGAAAGGAATGTGGCTATGTTACAAGACCCTACGCAGGAAACCCTCTACGCCACACCATGACTGAACTTCTGGCCCATGAAAACACTGGATAATAAATGGATGTTAAGCTGCTAGGTTTATGATAATGTGTCATTGATGTATCGCAATTCAGGCATTAGAACTTTAAAATTTAGACTTTTCAAAATGATTTTAAATAAAGCATAAATAATTTTGAGAGGAAAAGAAATTTCTGATCCACCCTCTGGATTGCACTTCTGAAAGGATTTGGAAGAAAAGCAAGTGCTCAGGCCATGGGGAACAACCCTGCCTGATACAGATGCCTGTTTCAGAGCCGGTGGGAAGCAGAGGTGAAGCCAGCTGTGCTGGTCAAGGCAGATGGGACAGAAGGACGCCAAAAGACACCCCCAGGAGGGGACAGAAGGACGCCAAAAGACACACCCAGTTCCCACACTCCACCGAATTCGACATCAATTTGGGCTTAGTAAGGAAAATTTCAAGTCATATTGAGCTGGGGTACCCCTTGAAGGTGACAAACAAAAACAATCATAAACAACATAACCATCCACCCATCTCTCCTTTTATCTCGTTTTTCCCGGGGTCTTCTGTTTTCTTTCACATACTTCTCAACCTACCCAGTAAGTTACGTTGTTCACATAGTTACATCATCCCTTGTAGAGGCTAAACAAATATACATATGAGAAAGTCATAGGAACCATCTAGTAAATTATTGAGTCTTTAAGGTAATGACATACATCAAGGACTACAAATAGCCTAAATGATAATTTAGTAACCCATAGCCTTCTTCCAGGGCATGAACCTCACTCTAGGGTAGTGTTAGACCTACAGCTTCCTTCTCATGTCTCGAAGCCCAGTGCGTTTTCTACCACCCAGGCTAACCTTTCTGGTATTCTTTGATCTTCACATCTTTGTAGATTCACGTAATTTTCAAAGTACTGCTCTCTGAGTTTTTCCTACAAAATGTGCACATTAGTAGCAGAAGTACGGAGGATATTTATCAAGTCATTCCCCAAAACGGAAATTGACTTTTGTACTCTTACACTACCTATTTTTGAAATTTTTTAATGTATACATTATTTTCATGTAGTCTCTGTTCCTCATCTTCTTAGCTATAAGCTTTAAATCAAGACTTCAATGGCATTTCTGTATTCTGAGCCTATTTCTTCTTTTTTGTTAAAGAATCTTTTTTTTTATTATTTTTTAAAAATTTACAATAGGGCATGTACACTCACCAGAGAGAAAGAGGGAAAGCAAGATGCTGGGTCCAGGACTCCAACTGCAATCAGACATGTGGGAGCCCAGTGCCTTAACTACCATGCTGCCTGCTGTCCTCTCTTATTTTCTTTCCCCTTTATTTTGCCATAGGGCACAGGTGCTCACCAAAGACAGAGAAAAAGGGGGAAAGCTACCCCCAGTGGGGCAAGGTCATGCAGCTATCCCTTCTCCATTTCTCCATCCTGTTGGGATTTGTGTCATGCACTCACATACACCTGACATGTCTTCAAGCCACTGATTTGGGATTCCAACTGTACTGTCAGCCAATGAGCTGGGGTACCCCTTGAAGGTGACAAACAAAAACAATCATAAACAACATAACCATCCACCCATCTCTCCTTTTATCTCGTTTTTCCCGGGGTCTTCTGTTTTCTTTCACATACTTCTCAACCTACCCAGTAAGTTACGTTGTTCACATAGTTACATCATCCCTTGTAGAGGCTAAACAAATATACATATGAGAAAGTCATAGGAACCATCTAGTAAATTATTGAGTCTTTAAGGTAATGACATACATCAAGGACTACAAATAGCCTAAATGATAATTTAGTAACCCATAGCCTTCTTCCAGGGCATGAACCTCACTCTAGGGTAGTGTTAGACCTACAGCTTCCTTCTCATGTCTCGAAGCCCAGTGCGTTTTCTACCACCCAGGCTAACCTTTCTGGTATTCTTTGATCTTCACATCTTTGTAGATTCACATAATTTTCAAAGTACTGCTCTCTGAGTTTTTCCTACAAAATGTGCACATTAGTAGCAGAAGTACGGAGGATATTTATCAAGTCATTCCCCAAAACGGAAATTGACTTTTGTACTCTTACACTACCTATTTTTGAAATTTTTTAATGTATACATTATTTTCATGTAGTCTCTGTTCCTCATCTTCTTAGCTATAAGCTTTAAATCAAGACTTCAATGGCATTTCTGTATTCTGAGCCTATTTCTTCTTTTTTGTTAAAGAATCTTTTTTTTTATTATTTTTTAAAAATTTACAATAGGGCATGTACACTCACCAGAGAGAAAGAGGGAAAGCAAGATGCTGGGTCCAGGACTCCAACTGCAATCAGACATGTGGGAGCCCAGTGCCTTAACTACCATGCTGCCTGCTGTCCTCTCTTATTTTCTTTCCCCTTTATTTTGCCATAGGGCACAGGTGCTCACCAAAGACAGAGAAAAAGGGGGAAAGCTACCCCCAGTGGGGCAAGGTCATGCAGCTATCCCTTCTCCATTTCTCCATCCTGTTGGGATTTGTGTCATGCACTCACATACACCTGACATGTCTTCAAGCCACTGATTTGGGATTCCAACTGTACTGTCAGCCACATGGAATCTGGCTTCCTTAACCAATAGGCCCTGGTGCCAACCCCTGAGCTTATATCTTCTTAATAAATTAGAAATAAACATATTTGATCCTACTGAATCTGTACTTACCTTTAAGTCATATAAATTATTATGAATGAATGAAATATTAATTTTTATAAATTATACAATCCTAAATATATTTAATTTGTTATTAATATTGGGACCACTCTCACTGATGACAGGCAAGAACTTCTGAAAGATCAGAGGAAAGTTAATTCTCTGCTTTTCAAGAGTGATTTGTAAAATTTCTGATTGCTGATTTTATTTTCTTCTCTTTTGTATCTTAGAGTTTAATTAACAGTTTTAAAAAGAACCAGAAGATGGTATAATGATTACACCATTATATCGCTGGACTCCCACGTAGTTGACTGTGATTGGAGTCCTGGACCTGGTGACTTAACTCATCCTGGGCACATGTGTGTGTATGCCCAAGATTTTGACAGGAGAATGGAAGAGAAGGGATTGCAGCATGGCCATCCCTTCTGGAGGGTGATCTCTTGGTTTCTGTCTCTCTATCTCCCTCTGTCTCCCCGGCAAGCACACATGTTCTATATCTAAAAACTCTCTTTTAAAAAAAAGCATATATCGTCCTCAACTCCGCTGATGTGTCTTTCTGACACACTTGGATGTCCTTGATTGGTTAAACTTAAGGAAAGAATACGAGAGCAATTTGTCAATAAAAAGAGAAACCTTGATATAAGTGGCCTTAATAACAGCAAATAGAATCAAGTAATATGGTTGTATCTGAGAATTATGTCAATGTAATTGAAATAATGCTTTTATTGATAAATATACATGTCATGATATTATGAGTTAAGTTATTGATGGGATCTATCAGAAAAGGTATTCATGTCAGCTAGAGAAACAGTTCCCAAAGTATCTTGCTCAGAACACTCCTTCCAGAAATGTTAACAGGCAATCCTCACCAACTGGAGCTCATGGTTGAGTAACTTCAAGAAGTTCTTCAGGCCACATCCATTTTTGGAAAATTGCAATAAAGATTAATATGTCAAAAGTCCTGAACAGTCCTTAAAGATGTAAAATCCTTTAATTGAGTTAATTCCAGAGCTTTTCTAAATTAGGTGACTGAAGAACTACTTTCCAGAAAACATCAACTAAATGTCTCAGAGTACTAGTCTTAGATGAGAAATGTGTTACAAGAATATTCTCATGTAAATTTATTTTATATAAATAATTTTAAATTGTACAAAAAATGAATATTTCCTATGATCCATGTTTTAGTGTAATATGTGTCAGATGTTTGAAGTAAGTTTTATAAATGTTCAAAATAAATTACCTGTTGATGAAACATGTATGATAATACCTTTAACTGGGCTAATGTACAGTGTTCTCATGCTGAGAAAATTCATTTTAAAAGCTGCAATGGTAGCTAGTGGTTGAATGTATAATAAATAAATAAAAGTGTTCCCAAACTTGAGGTACCTGTAAGGGAAAAGGATGGGTTTTCATCACAGAAAAAGTTATTTCTTCGTCGCCCTTATTCCAACTCTCCGTCTGTCCCTTTTATGCACACAAATCCAAGAGAAGGTGAAGGAAGGGCATAAGTCAGCTATTTTATTTATTTATTTATTTATTTATTTATTTATTTATTTATTTATTTATTTATTTATTTATTTATTTATTTATTTATTTATTTATTTATTTATTTATTTATTTATTTATTTATTTATTTATTTATTTATTTATTTATTTATTGAGGTTTTCCCTATAGGGCGCGTGAACTCTCCAGACAGACAGAGACATAGAGACAGAAAGTGAGAAATCACTCTCCAGAGGGGATGCTCACGCTGCAATCCCTACTCCTCCATTCTCCTCTCGGGATCTTGGGCACACACGCACACGCGCCCGGATGAGTTTTAAGCCACCGGGTCCGGGACACGAACCGCGGTCGACTACGTGGGAGTCCAACGACAAAATCATTACGCTAACTGCTGGTTCCCATAACTCAGCTATTGAAGAGAACTTTGCTCCTTGTGAGTCAATGAAAGAAGCATGAAAGCTAGATATTGGTGAGTTTCGGGAAAGCTCAAATAAAAAGAAGGACATTTTAAAAGAAGAGGATCCAAAGGAAAGTCAAAGAGAAAAAGGAAGTGCCATATTTCCAGGGTTATCTGAGAGCCAGAGGAGACGATGTATGTAAAGCTCTGAGCAAATACAGCCACTGTAACCTGAGGTTGTCATTGTTATTGCCATTATGAGTGTCACAGGAGAATCTCTTTACTTCTCACTATTTATTACATTTCTTTTTTAAAAAAATATTTATCTCATGAATGAGAGTTACAGATAGAGACTGAGAGAAAGAGAGCCAGAGAGGCAAAACCTCAAATACTGTTTTTTGTTTGTTTGTTTGTTTTTACTTTATTAAAATACTGAGTTTATTTCACATGTATATTTTTGTCTCCCTACCATTTCCATGTCTGACCACCACTACTACTGTGTCCTATCATAATATTCCATACATACTTAAAACCAAGCAAAGGGTGGAGTTCCATCTTTACAAACTAAACAGGTATTTTGGACAACACATTCTTGGCAATGGAACCTGGACAACATTTATCAAACATGGTAGGGAACGTTCTTGCTCTGCATTATGCAAAGGACGGCCAGATATCAACTGTTACAGAAATGAAATAAGACAGAAAATTTTAACAAATTGTTTAAACTATTCCTTCACTGCCAGAGATCTTGAATAGCCTCCTGATCAGTCATCCGGAAGCAGTTCTTGACATAATTGATAAACCTGCCTTCCACTTTGGGAAGAGAATCACCTTTTTCTATACTTGATTGCATTTTTGCTTTAATGTCTTCTACAGAACTAGGTCCTTTGGGTGTTTTAGGTGTTTTTTTCCTGTTTTGTGAATGATTCTTGGTCTTTTGATCTTAGTGTTGATGGTTTTGAGTCTTTTCCATTCTGGTTTGATTTTTGAGCATTTTTACCAGGAGTATTTTGTATAGACTTCTTCACTGGAGCTTTTTCTTCTGTTTCCTCATCTTCGAAATCATCATCATCATCATCTTCATCATCATCACCTTCATCATCATTGTCTTCGTCAGTAGCAAGTTTTACTTTTTTCTGTGGAACCTTGTTACCACCTCCAGGGGCAGATGGCTTTCCAGATATACTTAAGAGTTTCACGTCCTCTTCCTCTTCTTCTTCTGACTCTGCATCTTCCTCCACAGCTACTAAGTGCTGTCCACTAATATGCACAGGCCCTGAACCACACTTCAACCTTAAGACCACAGGTGGTGTTATTTCAAAGCCCCCGAGGGAACCCGTTGGCTGTACAGACATTTTCAGTGTTGCCAGTGTTACTTTAATTGGACTGCCTTCATAATTCATTGCCTCTGCCTCAACAATGCGCAATTCATCCTTTGCACCAGCCCCTAAACTGACCATTCTTAAAGATAACTGGTGTACATTTTCATCATTATTAACTTTAAAATGATAATCTTTGTCAGGCTTTAGTTCACAACCAAAAAGATAGTTCTGGGGTCTCAGGGTGCTCATGTCCATGTCCATCGACTCTTCCATGGAGTGGTGGCATGCATTTGGGTGGGTGAGAAGGCAGATGGAGGTAAACAACTACGGCTCCTGGAAACAGCCATGCAGGACGGAATCACTCCAGGGACCTCAAATACTGTTTTGATAGTACTATCCACTCCCATCCTGAGCCAGACTCAGATCATGGCTATGCACAGGTCCGTAGTACTCACAAATTTACAGACACACACCTGTAAACCTCTGCAAAGAGCACAGATTTCTAGGACATTGTGTTTTACTTTACTACTGTGCCACTGTCTGGCCCCTTTATTTCATGTTTAGCCAAAGAAAGAAACCAAAGCATTGCTCACTCTTGAAGAGTATTATAGCCTCTTCTTCCATTCTGACTTCCATGAAGGACTAAAAGTAACTTAGCCTTCTTGGCCAGTATGTCCGGTGTCTAGGTGTCTTGCTCTAGTGGGAGCAAGCAAAGTACTTCAAATGAAGACTTCCAGTCAGTTTCCCCCTGGCTTATCTGTGTTCGTTGATTCAGTAGCAGCTGTTTGGAGCCCTCACAGGATGTATTCTATAGCTTCCTATTTCTGTATAGTATAGAAACTGGATCATTATTTCCTTTTTCTTTCATTGTGAAAGAGGCCCAGAGTCCACATCCAGGTAGCTGACTAGGTATAGCAGCCATTCATTTAGAGAATAAAGAGTATAAATGGATCTTAGCCATATTCCAATATCTTGCCTTTACCAGAAAGTTCCATGGAAAGTTTAGTATGTGTTTTAAGCTTCATAGAACAGAATATTGCTCCCCCTCCAAATGGCTTAAACAGTGGGATTTTAATTTACTTAATAATTAGAAAAAGAAAAATATAATCCATGGCAAGTCCAAAGATGAATTTAGGGACTTGCTGACAGCATGACAGCATGACAGCAGGGCTACAACTGAATTTTTCTGAGACTGTATAGGTGTTCTCATGAGTTTGTAAAGTTTCAGAAGTAGTTACTAGCACCAAATCTTTACGTGTTGACCAAAAGAATCAATGCATGGGTAAGTTTCCCTTTCCGTTAGTTCTCAGGAAACTTTTTCAATCGTCTCATGAAGATTAGATCATACATACATGCTATAGCATACATTCATATATCCACCCAAATGGAGGCTGGGAATAGGAGTGTCTAGTATTTTCAGTCTCTGTGATGGTACATGAATCTTGTCCACAAGGAGGGAGGGAAATGAGAATAGTTATTGGGGAAACATCCAAGAAGATTTACCCAGATGCACAAATAGTTTAATAAATGTATTGATTTTCCAATTGTCTAAAGAATCTTTTGGTGGGGACCAAAAGATAATGGCTATGTCGCTGGACTCCCACGTAGTCGACCGCGATTCAAGTCCCGGACCTGGTGGCTTAAACTCACGCCGGGTGCGTGTGCATGCATGCCCAAGATCCCGAGAGGAGAATGGAGGAGAATGGCCATCCCCCCTGGGAGGTGATTTCTCTCTTTCTGTCTCTCTGTCTCTCTCTGTCTGCCTGGCGAGCCCACACACCCTATAGCAAAAACCTCTCCAAACAAAGAAAAAAAAAAAAGAATTTTTTGGTAAACCATCATCCAGTTCCCTGGATGGAAGTTTACAGTGGCAAATCCTTAAACTTAACATTCTCCGCCCCCCAATGGAAGCAGCAGAGCTTATCAGAAAAGAATTTCATTTGGAAAATTAAGTCTTCTCAAATGAAATACCTGAAGGAGTAAGTTAAGCAAATGTCTTGAAGGACTGAACAGGAAGTAACTATAAGCAGAAGAACTGCAAGTGCAAAGAAGGCTGGAAGGCCTGAAAAACAACCAGCAGACTACTCTGTCCTTAGCCAAGTGAAAATATAATAAGAGAGCACAAAACGAAAGTATGAGAGACAACAGGAGTAAGAGCACACAAGGCCTTTTTGGTAACTTTGGGTTTTACTTAGAAGTCATTGGAGATACGTAAGCAGGATCATAACATGACTCATGTTATATTTTTACCAGATCAATCCGCTTACTCTAAGAGAAAGACCATTGAGGTCAAGAGAGATCAGCTCTGTGGCTTCTGCTATAATGAAGCAGTGGAGCTAAAATCAAACAACTATGACTTTGACTACAGGAGTGGCTGTGGAGGCAGCAAGAAAGCCTGAGTTTCCAGTAAATTTGAAAGTAGAACCAAAACCTAAACCAAAATCTTAAGCCACGAGATATTAGTAAATCTGACTAGATAAAGAACGGGAAAGCAGTAGGTGAGGATCATGCTCGAGCATTAGGCAGTGAAGGTTTTTCCGACTGAGATTTGAAGGGCAGAGTTGCCATTAACTAGGATGGGCAAGACTACCACAGGGCAGATGTAGAGAAGACACGAACCATCATTTTGGACATTATGTTAGTTAGCTAGAGCTTTCATTACAAAATACCACGAACACTTTGGCTTAAAAACCAAAATCTTGTTTTGCAGTTGTGGAGGGTAGAAGTCCAAAATCAAGGTGTGAGCAGTGTTATTTCTTTCTGACATCTGCGAGGGAACAATCTGCACTAGATCTCTCTTATATTTATAGATGAATGTCTATCTTTTCCCCTAAATCTCTTCACATAGCCTTCTCTCCTTGCAGATCCTTGTATCCAAATTTCCCCTTTTGTAAGGACACCAGTCACATTAGATTAGAGTTTATCTTAATAACCTTATTTTAACTTGATTACCTCTGTAAAGACCCCATCTCCAAATAAGGTTATGTTCTGAGGTTCCACAGTTTAGAACTTTAACACATAAATATGAAGGGGTCACAATTTCACCTAATATAGACATGATAAAATCAAGGTGACAAAATTCTATGTGTTCATTCTAGACTAATGATTATTTTGAGGACATGATTTATTTTTAAAAGCTTTTGCCTTTGGCACGTGCATTAACTAGAGAGAGAAAGACACAGTGAGATCAAAAATAAGAAATTAATCCCTAGGGGATGGCCATGCCACAGTCCTTTCTCCTCTATTCTCCTCCTGGAATCATCTTGGGCATGCATGCATACGTGCCCAACGTGATTTTCAAGCTACCAGGTTCGGGACTTGAACCACTATCAGCCATGTGAGAGTCCAGCAAAATAACCACTACACTACCTGCTGTTTCCATTTTTTTTTTTTTTGAGAGAGAGAAAGGGGAATTTTTTGCTATAGGATGTTTGCACTTGACAGAGAGACAGAGAAAGAGAGAGAGAAAGCAATAAATCATCCCCTTTGGGGCGGGGGGGAGATGGCCAAACTGTAATCCTTTTCCTCCATTCTCTTCCTAGGGTTTGGGGCATGCACACGCATGTACCCAGCATGAATTTCAAGCCACTGGGTCCAGGACTTAAACCATGGTCAGCCATGTGGGAGTCCAGTGCCTTAACCGCTACACCACCCACTGGCCCCCAAAGACATGATATTAGTTATAAAAATTGAATGTCTAATACTTCAAAAAGCATCTCATAAAAGAGAATTTGTCATTCTGTTTGGTTGGTTTTTAATTCCACACAATTTTTAGCATAGTAGCACCCGCATGTCCCAAGAAGAATTTTCAAGCCACTGGGTCCAGGACTTAAACCATGGTCAGCCATGTGGGAGTCCAGTGCCTTAACCGCTACACCACCCACTGGCCCCCAAAGACATGATATTAGTTATAAAAATTGAATGTCTAATACTTCAAAAAGCATCTCATAAAAGAGAATTTGTCATTCTGTTTGGTTGGTTTTTAATTCCACACAATTTTTAGCATAGTAAAACATACTATCTGGGAAAATTTTGTAGCTATAATTAACAGAAAATCTGGAGAATTTTAACATAAAGTCATTTACAATATTTTCAAATTAAACGTATGAAAGCTGGCAGACACAGTATTGAAGAATTCAACCACATGGTTATATCATCCCATCCCTTAGGTTATTTCTCACTTCTGACTCTTAGTGTTTTTGTTATCCTCCATTTCATCACTTTCAGATGTCTAGCATAGGTCCAGGTGTTATATTCTCATTCAGTCATGGCCAAAGAGATGAAGAGTTACTCCTACGAGTTTCGTTTTCAACAGAGACTCAAACTTCTCTCAGAAGTCAAGGAACTGAGTGTTTCGTAGTTCTCTCTTTAACAAGTAACATAGATTTTTCCCCCCAATTACAAGGAGGATGGAAAGAACAATATCTTCCACAGTACATCCTCCACAAATGTTTAATGGGTGAATGGTACATAATGAAATTGATGAGATGTCGATGATATCAATGATTTTCCACGATTTTCTTAAACCAAATACCAGCACTCATGAAATATCTGTTTCTTTGATATTAGTTATTTGACTTTATAATTTTCAACCATAGAACCAGTAGCGTAAGCAACACTTCCAATTTACTTTATTTGGAGTCTCAATTCAGAATTGCTGAAAAATATTACCACAAGCAGATAATAATGAAAAAAGTGGAGCAATGCATGACAAATTAAAAGTTTGATCAGAGGCACTAGAACCATGCTTTTTCTAGTTGCTAACAGCCATTCATGAGGTTAGTCAGTGGTCATCCTGTTTTGCACAGTTTATCTTTTAACTGCCTGTTCATAGTTTAACTATTTCTTTCCCACTGAACAAAGAAACTCTTTAAGGACAAAGACTAGATCTCAGCTTCTTGATCAGGGTGATTTTGCCTTTTGAAAGACATCTATAAAAGTCTGAAGACATTTTTCGTTGTCACAACTCGGTGTGAAGGAGTGCTACTGGTATCTAGTGAGTGCAGGGCAAGGATGAGAAGAAACATCCTTCAAAGCACAGGGAGGTATCCTCCCCACCCAAAAGAATTATCTGAACCATAAGGTCTGTAGTGCTGAGGTGAAGAAATTCTTCCACCGTAATCCTCAAAATTTATCATTTAACACATAGGCATTTGAATTTTACCAATTCTTATAATTAAAAATTCAGCTGTGAATAGCCACTAATGTATCCTTTTAACATTTCACTAATGTTAGCCACTCAAGCTCAACAGATTTCTCTGTGCATTTCAATGCTAAGAATGTGGAAAACCACTGCCTAACTCAGTTCTAAGCTGACAGTAGGTGTACTGGAAACATTTGCTGAATAAGATTGAAATTAATTTGATATTCAAGCTAATAAAATAATTTTTGATCCCTTGCAAATATCTCTGCTACTGGCTTAACCTAGCAGAAAAAGGTTGAACTGAATGCAAAATTATGTTGTGAGGTTCTAACAGAAGTGCTTTTAAAAACTGTTAAATGATTGCAGATGACACGTCTATTTCAGTTTCAGCAAGAACATCTGAGAAAGATAACAAAGTGGTTTGAAGCAATTCCCATCATCAATTTGAGGAAAGTTAAAAAGATGCCAGAAAACTATTCTGCAGTGAAGAAACTAGATGCTCAGCTTCCCTGAAAGATCAGGAAAAGGTCGCTGCTACAGTCTATTACTGTTCTGAAGACCCTTTCAATGACCCACTCTTTAACCTCTAAGTTCCACAGGGATAGAATTTAGACATCACTTTAGACCAAGTGCCATGTGGTGTTTTTCAGCTTCCAGTGGAGGATGATAAGGATGTGTGTGTGTAAGAAGGTTTTCTGTGTTACACTTTCTGGTAAGTTGCTTCATTTGTTTGCAATTTTCTTAAAATGTGAAAGAAATAAGGGGGTAGGAATAAGAGTAGGGCTTTTCTTCATTATGTTCAAGTATTTGGCCAGAAGCTCCCCTGAGACTTTGTGATAGCTCATTTATAATATGGTGCAATTGGATCATCATTATACTTACATACCATCTGTTCACTTCTCTTTTTTACCCACTTGTTTCCATTTGAACTATTTTCATCTAAAGTGATACACATTTGCTAAGAAAATCCCAAGCATATTTGTGTAGGAGGACTTCTGGACAAGAGGCTTTCAGAGTATTGAAAGATGCAATTTCATCTAGCACACATTTATCTATTTCATATAGAGCTAATTTTTGTGTCCCTGTACTTAGGGAGTTCAGTAGCTGCACATTTCAGTTGTGCTGTTCTTTTCTCTTTAACGAGGCTATTTGGATTCAGGCACATATTCAGGAGAGCTGGAATGGAGCCAGTATGTGAAATTTGGTATCTGCATTTCTAATCATCATAGATTACAAATTCTACACCACACATCTCATTCTGTCCTCTGATACGCATATACTATCATTGCCAAGCCCCTTTGCCATAGATTGATCTTTCACAACCAATTTTCAAATTAAAGGATATGACTATCTGGCTATTCCTTCTGGTACAAATCCTTCCTACCACCTTCACATGAAAGTCATTACTTCTGCTGTATTTTCAGCTCAGATTAGTATTTCTTTCCTTGCATTCAATAACAGTGAATCTGAAAAACTGTAGTAGTAAGCACTATATCCAGGAGGTTACCTGACTATTGATCATGTAACAAACCTGATAGTGATTTATAAGATGAATCCAGATTTCTATAGATATGGTATTAGGATGAGCATTTCACATGCATTCCCTGATTCGTGTACATGAGAACTTTAGAAAATAGTTAGTAGTATTTTATAGTTTTAAGAATGTTGAGGTTTAGTGATAGTAAGTAAGTCACCAAATTTTCACACTTAGTAAATCTTGGAGCTTCAGTCAAAACCAGATTTTTCTAAACTCAAACCATACTCCTAATAATTAAATAAAGTCTAATTATCTCATGTAATGTAGGGATATTGTCATCACTATTTTAAGAAATATTCCCCATGAGATACTACTAGCCTAATCTCTCTCTTTCCCGTAATCAAAAAGGGGAGGCATGTCCAATCTCCTGGGAGTGAAAGAATCAAGACAATAAGATAGGCCTTAGACTAAGAACTGATGCTGAGTCTCACGTGAGAAAAAGCACCCTAAACTCAAAATGCTGAGGTCGTACATTCCTCTTTAGAGAAAAACTACTAGGTCCACAATAGATCCTGATATATATGTGTGTGTGTGTGTGTGTGTGTGTGTGTGTATGTATATATACACACATACATACATACATTTTTTTCTGAAGCTATTACATTATATACACCAACAGTGAACAGTCTATA
Source organism: Tupaia belangeri chinensis (assembly GCF_000334495.1). Lineage (NCBI taxonomy): Eukaryota > Metazoa > Chordata > Mammalia > Scandentia > Tupaiidae > Tupaia > Tupaia belangeri. The sequence goes on along the minus strand of NW_006159525.1, from coordinate 11,401,842 downwards.
AAGGAAATTAAGAAAACTATTCCATTTACAATAGAATTAAAAAAGAACAACTTTCTTAGAAATTAACCTAATCAAGAACGGAAAAGACTTGGACACTGAAATCTAAAAATATTGCTGAAGAAATTAAATAAAACACAAATAATGTAAGGATATTCAGTAGTCATGATTTGAAAATTTAGGATTATTAATACCTGAATACTATTCAAGGTAATATACAGATTTAATTTGGTATTTATCAAAATATCAATGATATTTATATATAAGTAGAAAAATCTATCTTAAAATTCATATGGATTTGGAGGTGTCATACTTCCTGATTTCAAATTTTACTTCAAAGCTGCAATTTTAAAAGCAGTGTATTACTATTGTAAAGACAAACCAATAGAAAAGTGGAGTTTAAATATGGACCCAGAAATAAAACATTGTCAAGTGACTTTTGACAAGGGCACCATGGCATTCAACAGGAAAAGGACACTCTTTTCAACAAATGGTACTGGAAAAATTGAATATTAACATATAAACCAATAACTTAGACTTTTGTTTTACTCTCTATACAGTCTTAATGTATCAAAGACCTAAATGTAGAACAAAACCTTAAAACTAAAATTCTTAGATGAAAACATGATTAGAGTTTCACAAGATTGAATTTGGCAATGACTTCTTGAATGTGACAATAAACATACAAGTAACAAAAATAAAAATAAATAATTTAAATAGTGCATTAAATTTTAAAACTAATAGATTAAAATGCACAGTCAGTTAGGGCGAAAAGGAAACCCACAGAATAGCAGATAATATTTGCAAATCGTATATCTGATAAATGACTAATACCTGGAATTTATAGAAAGCTCCTACAATGACAATAAAATGACCTGATTAAAAAGGCAAAGGACTTGAAGAGACATTTTGCCAAAGGTATGCAGATATCCAACAAACATGTAAGAGATGTTCAATATGGTGAGTTATTAAGGAAATGCACACTAGAACCATGATAAGGTATCACTTAACACCAGTCAGGATGACCACTATCAAAAATAAGCAAATAGGGACCAGCAGATGGTTTATCAATTATATCACTGGACTTCCACATGGCTGACCAAGGTTCAAGTCCTGGACCGGTAACTTGAAACTTATGACAGGCAAGTTTGTGTGCATGCCCAAGATCCCTGAAGGAGATTGGAGGAAAAGGGATTGTGGCATGCCCATCCCCTTTAGGAGGGTGATTTCTCATTTTCTCTTTCACTGTTTCTATCTCTTTCTCTCTCTCTCTCTCTCTTCAGCAAGTGTATGCACCCTAAGGAAAAAGCCTCTCTCAAAACAAAACACCAAACAACAAAAACAACCGAAAATAGAAAATATATGGCACAGTAAAGAACAGTGGTGGCAATTTAATGTGAACTTCTAAATATTCAGTAGAATTAATTTCAAATACATACAACACAAAGTAACAATAACTGTTGGAGATGGTAAACATATTTATTTCCTTAATTTGATTATTAAATATTATACACATACTTTGAAAAACTATACTGCAACCACACAAAGATATACAGCTATTATACATAAGTCAAAAATTACAATAAAGAAAAATAGAAGAAACAACAGGGAGACCCAAGCCACTCAACTTGAGCTAATCAGAGATGTCCACCCAGCCTGCTGTGGGGGAGGAAGGGCTGCTCTAGCCTTGTTCTGGCCGTCAAGAACCATTACCAGGTTCCTGAAATCACTGAGATAGAAGAGATAGAAGGAGCATTGGGGAACCCCACCCAACCTGCTATGGAGAAGGAAGGGCTTCTCTGATTCACGTGGCATGCTTTCATTGTACTTTTCCAGCTCAACTTCCAGCCACCTTGGGAGCAGAAAGACTTGAATACAGGAACCAAACACTTGAAGACAGGAGACTGGAAGAATTGTCTCTCACAACCCCCTTAGAAGTAAAAGAAGAGGAACTCCACCCCTGAAATCCTGAAGTCAACATTCCTACTGTAATTCCACACTCTCATTCACAGTAGAGGAGGGAAACTGGCACAGAGCTAATACACACGATAGGGAAGGCCATGAGCATACAGCTACAGAAACATATTCCATAAAAGTAGAAAGAATTGTATATTACCAACCAGATGACTAAAAATGAAGGCAGAGCCCCCCCAATTCTTCCCCCTCAAAAGAATATAATAACTTCTCACCAACAAGGGATAAAACACAAGAGATTGCAAAAATGTCAGAAAAAGAACTCAGCATATTAATTGTAGCAAAATTCAATGAGATGCAAGAGAAAACAACCAATTTTAGGAAATGAGAAAATTCTTCTATGACTTGAAGGAGGAACTTCATATAGAGATATACACTCTGAAAAAGAATCAAACAGAACTGGAGATAACAAATATGATACAGGAAATCAAAACCTCCCTTGAGGGGACCAACAGATGGTATGGTGGTTAAGGTACACTGTACACCCACTTGATCAACTGCAGTTTGAGTTCCAGACCTGGTGACTTGTTTTATCACTTTCTCTCTCTTTCTTTTGCTCTCTATCTCTCTCTGGTGAGCTCATGTGCCCTATAGCAAACTGAAAAATAATAATAATGATAGATAAAATTAAGTAATTTTTTTTTTTAGAAAAACATCTCTCTCAAGAGTATCAACAGCAAACTAGACCACCTAGAGGACAGAATCTCTCACCTTGAAAACATAACCTCCAATTTAGTCCAAACAACTGAAATAGAAGAATAGAAGAATAACTGTTAAAAATCAGGACAGTGGAACCAGCAGATGGCGTTATGATTACATCACTGAATTGCCACATAGTCGACTGCAGTTCGAGTCCTAAACCCAGTAACCTAAACCTCTCACCAGGTGCACATGCACACGTGCCCAGCAAATATCAAGAGAATGGAGGAGAAGAGATTGCAGTGTCACCATCTCCCCTAAGGCGTTCTCACTTTCTGTTTCTCTGTCTCTCTTTGTCTCTCTGGTAAGCACACATGCCCTATAGCAAAACAAACAAACAAACAACAACAACGACAAAACTCTTTCTCTTGGACCAGCAGTTAGTGTAATGCTATTTCACTGGACTCCCATGTGGTCAACCGTGGTTCAAGTCCCAGACCCGGTGGCTTAAAACTCATGCTGAGCGTGTGTGCATGTGTGCCCAAGATCCCGAGAGGAGAATGGAGGAGGAAGGACTATGGCATGGTCATCCCTCCTGGGAGGTGATTTCTAGCTTTCTGTCTCTCTGTCCTCTGTCTCTCTCTGTCTGTCTGGTGAGTGCATGAGCCCTATAGCAAAAATCTCTCAGGAAAAAAAAAAAAAAAAGACAACATACTGGAAATCCTAGACAGCATTAAATGGCCAAATATTGACCATAAGAGGTATTACAGAAGGTGAAGAGACAAATGAAGGCATAGAAAAATCTCTTTCTTGATATATTGGCTGAAGACTTTTCAAATTTAGAGAAGCCTACAAACAAACTATAATCTAATTGGAAAAAAATGAAAGACAAAGACAATATTCTAAAAATGGCCAAAGAGAAATGCCACGTCACTTACTCCATTAGATCAACATTGGACTTCTCAACTAAAACAGTGAAGTCGAGGAAAGAGCAGAAAGATATATTTAAAACTCTGAAATAAAAACAGTTTCTGCCAAGAGTATTATACCCAACAAGATTATCATTCAAATGAGAAAAAAAAAAAATAATTACCAGATAAACAAAAACTGAAAGAATTTGTCAAAACTAAACCAGCTTTTCAGAAAATACCTAAGCAGGACTAGCAGATGGCATAATGGTTACGTCACTGGACTCCCATGTAGTCAATTGTGGTTCAAGTCCCAGACCCAGTGGCTTAAACTCACACCGGCTGTGTGTGCGTGCATTCCCAAGATCCCAAGAGGAGAATAGAAGAGGAGATTGTGGCATGGCCACCCCCCTGGAGGGGGATTTCTTGCTTTCTGTCTCTCTGTCTCTCTGTCTTTCCAGTGAGCGCATACACCCTATAGCAAAACTTCTTCAAAAAAAGAAAATACCTAAGGGAATACTATACCAGGAAAATTAAAGGGAAATAAATAAAAGTAGCAAAACATAAAACAACTGTTAAAAAAAAAAGGTTTAACATTGATAATAACATTGAATGTCATGTCAGGATTAAATTTCTCAACTAAAAGGCTGAAAATGCATATTCAATTATTTTATACACAAGCAGGTTTAAGTACAAATTTACTAATTATTTGATAAGCCATTGTCTTCATAGATTTCAACTTATATATTTACTATTACTCTTACTTGTTGTATAAAACTAGATAACAGAGGAAAAGTCCACAGTGAGTCTGTCTTTAGAATGAATTTAAAGAACATTAAAATCAAAAACGTTGTAAAACTTATAAATTACCAAATCACTGACTTCACTATGTCTTCACTTTTAAATATCTCTTTCCCATATTGTTTTGTTAGCTTTTTTGATTTTTGCATACACAGTATAGTATTATGGTCTTACAAGAATGCACAATGAGTAAGTAAGTTCTCTTTTTCTTCCTAGTGAACTCTTGTTATGTTCAATTTTACCTATTTGTAACTAGACCAACGACACCACAAATTTTCTCAGAATATAAAATCTTATCTCCCACAATTGTCTATATAGAAATTATAGATTCTGGGAACCAGCAGTTAGCGTAACGGCTATAGCGCTGGATTCCCACGTAGTCGACCGCGGTTCGTGTCCCAGACCCGGTGGCTTAGAACTCAAGCCAGGCGCGTGTGCATGCATGCCCAAGATCCTAAGAGGAGAATGGAGGAGAAAGGATTGCGGCGTGACCATCCCCCTTGGGGGGTGATTTCTCGCTTTCTGTCTCTCTGTCTCTTTCTGTCTGTCTGGCGAGCGCACGCGCCCTATAGCGAAAACCTCTCAAAAAAAAAATTTTTAGATTCTTATTTCATTTGCTATGTATGTTAAGATTATCTGTATTTTAAAAAATCTGTCTTCATTAATTTATGAGTTCTTTGTTGACTGATTTTCAATAAATGTGTTTTTCTTTAGAATCTTTCTTCACACTAAAGAATCCAATACACAATTTTGTACATACTTCCAGAATAACCAGAGGAGTGGATTTGAGTATTTACAAGATAATATAATGTTAAAAATTGAAGGTGGCAAATATGTTTATATCCTAGGTTTGTTTATTATACAGTACATGTGTGTTTTTAAAGACCATTCTGTACTCTACAAAGATATTTAATAACTATATCTAAATAATAAATTGTGATAATTTTTAATTTACAATAAAAATAATTTGTGGAAAATAGAAAATCAAGGTGAATTGAAACATTACAAAAACCAGAAAATAGCAAGTATTGGTTAGGATAAGGAAAAACTGGAATCTCTGTGTGTTGTTGGTGGGAATTATAATGATGTAGCCTCTATGGAAGACTGTATGACTGCTATTCAAAAAATTAAAAATGGAATTACCATACATAATGGTTTGAATGTTTCTCTCAAATTTCATGTATTGGAAACTTAACCCCCAGTTTTCAGAGGTAATTAAATTAGAGGTAATTAAATTAAAGGTTATCAGAATGATTTCCCTTGACAGAACTGGTGGCTTTATAAAAAGAGGAAGGACATGAGTTGACATACACTTTCTCTATCTCAACATGTGAGGCCTCCATAGACCCCTGGAACACTCAGACAAGAAGCCATTTTAAATCTGAGGTGTGTCCTGGAGCATTCAGAGACCAACATGATTAAAGTTATGCTCTAAACCTCATCTTGTTGAAATGCTCAGACAAGGTAGGCCGACCTCTGTCTTCTCTAGTCTCTGTCTCTCTCTCCCTCTTTTTAAATTTTTTTTTTTAATTTAAAAAAAAATTTAATCACTTCTTCTGACCTCAGCCTTTTTTTTTCTCCTGCTAATTTCAGAAGCTATTTTGAATCGGAGGTGAGTCCTGGTATAAGCACTCTGCAGCTATCAGGCCATACGATTTTCAGTTTTTACTTTTCAAAAAATATATATTTTTTCTTTTTTGGGGGTTGTTTTTGTCTATTTTTTTTTCTCTCTTTTTCTTTTATTTTCCTTTTCCTTTTTTTTTTTTTTTTTTTGATTTTACTTTTCTACTCTGCTCTTCAGTCTCCACACACTGTGTCTAGACAGGCCTAGGTTCACTGTAGACACGCATCTGAATACTTTTAGGGTCATTGAAATCCTCAACACTTATTGAACCTCCTGCTTTAAGGAAGAAATTTTGTCTTATAAATCTGAACTCATAATCTCTTTCTTTGGATACCACATTACAAAACACAGTAGAGGAGTGATTTTGTCACAGAATGATCAGAAACTACTGTATAGGTACAAGAAATAAGAGAAACCAAGAAAGTATCTCCTCCCTAAGTGAAAAGAACAATCCCTCATTATCCAGACAGTACAGTGGAAGTCGTTGAAACATCTGGTAGAGAATTCAGAATTTTCATAGTGACAAAACTAAACAAGATACAAGAGCTGAGAGACAATGAACTCAAGAAGATGCAAGAGAAAAGGGACAATGAGTTCCAGAAAGTGAGGTTCTTATACAATCTGAAAGAGAAAATACATTCTATAAAAAAATAATAATAATAAAATAATCAAATGGAGCTGTTAGAAATGAAGGCTGCAATATAGGAAATCAAAACCCTCCTCAAAAGTATTAAAAGCAGATTAGTCCATGCAGAAGATCAAATCTCAGATGTTAAAGGCAAAACTTCTGACCTGGAAAAAAGAACAACAACAATAACAACAACAACAACAACAACAAAAAAAACCTGAGAAAATAACCAGAAAAATATAAAATGTATGAGAAGTATTAGATACCATTAAGTGCCCAATCATCCAGATAATTAGTATCCCAGAAGGTGAATAAACTAATAAAGGCATTAATAATGTATTTCATGAAATTTTGGAAGAAAATTTTTCAAATCTAGAGAGGCATTCAAATTCAAATTTCAGACCCAAGAAACACAAAAGACCCTGGTGACTCATCACTCATCCCCACCACTACTTGCCTCTGGACTTCAAGTTTGTTTCTTGGATCTTTAAGATGAGCTTGCATCCCTCCCCTATCTAGAGACTGGTTCAAGTGAGAAGCATTACCAGACACTAGGCTACCTGTGGTTGTAGGCCCTAATGGCCAGAACCCATCGCTCATCATTCCACCTCCCAATTGCCTTTGGATTCACAGAACTTCAGTGTTTTGAATAGTGTACAGTGCATAACCCAGGCCAAGAGATCCTTTCTTTGTTCCTAAAGTGAAGTACATTAGCTCAGTTGGAGGCTCACCACTCTGGAAACATGGAGGATTTTGGGTCAACCAAGACCAATGACAATAGTGCAGGGTACTCATGAGCAACACAGAGGCAGACAAGAAGAGAAATGGCCAATTTTCTACTCCAGCATACCTTTGAATACTCAGAGGTACCATAAATAAGTTAGGAAGAAACATATAAATCACCAGATGACTAGTAACAATCACGGATGCTCAAGAAATATGAGCAACCAACAAAATATCTCTCCCCAAGAGAAAGCATCAATCCCACATCACTCACAGACAACACAATGGATGTCGTGGACATGCTGAATAAGCAATTCAGAATATTTGTAGTGGCCAAACTAACCGAGATGCAAGAGAAAAGAGCACTTGCAATGAGCTCCAGGAGATGAGGAAGTCCTTTCATGATTTGAAAGAAGAAATAGACACCTTAAAAAAATCAGATAGAACTTCTAGGGATGAAGAATGTGAAACCTCCCATGAAAGTATTTCGAGTACATTAGATCACACTGGAGATCGAATCTCGAATGTAGAAGGCAAAACATCTGACTTAGAATAAAGTATCATGAAGACTGAGAAAACAACCAAGAAAAATGAGGATAATATAAGAGAAATACTGGATACCATCAAGGGTCCCCAACATCCAGATAATTAGTATCCCAGAAGAGGAGAAAAATAATAAGGGCATTGATCATTTATTCCATGAAATCCTGGAAGAAAATTTTCCACACCTAGAAAGGCATTCAAATATCCAGACCTAAGAAATATATAGGACTCCAAATAGAATCAACCCAAGAAGATCCTCTCCAAGGCACATCATAACCAGATTGGCAAAAACAACAGACAAAAACAAGATACTAAAATTGGTAAGAGGGAAACAACAAGTTACTTACAAATGTCACCCTATCAGGCTAAGATCAGACATCTCATCAGAAACAATGCAGGCAGGGAAAAAATGGGAAAATATAATCAAAATGTCGAATGAAAAACAATTTCAACCAAGAATACTATACCTGGCAAGATTTTCTTTCATATGGGAAAAAAAAAGATAAAAAAAAAATTCTCAGGTAAACAAAATCTGAAAGACTTTACCAACTCCAGATCAGCTCTTCAAGAGGTTCTGAAGGGAATAAGAGAACAAAAAACAACCAAGAAAATGGGTCACTTAATGATAAAAACAGGTCTGGAAATATCGATTAACACTGAATGTAAATGGGTTAAATTCTCTAATATAAGAGACACAGACTGGCCAAATGGATAAAAAAATTAAAAAATCAGAAACTCTCTATTTGTTGCCTACAAGAAACGCATCTTGTGGATAAAGACATACATAGACTAAAAGTGAAAGGCTGGAAAAAAGAGATTCCATGCAAATGGAAATCAAAAAAGGGCTGGAGTTGTGGTATCGATTTCAGATAAAATGGGCTTCAAAACAAAGACTGTAAGAAGAGACAAAGAAGGGCACTATATAATAGTAAATGGGGTAATTCAGCAAGAAGACATAATGCTTATTAATATCTGTGCATCCAATTCAGAAGTACCTAAATATATGAAGGAAAAACTACTGAAACGAAAAGGAGACATAGGGAGCAACATTACAATTGTTGGGAATCTCAACACCCCATTATATCCTTTAGACAGATCTGCTAGACAAAAAATAAATAGATACAGGACCTAAATGATACCATAAATCGAATGGGCTTGATAGATATCTATAGAACTTTCCACCCTAAGACCACAAAATATACATTTTTCTCACCCTGGCATGGAACCTTTTCAAAGATTGGCCATGTGAGGGACCAGCAGTTAGCATAATGGCTATGTCACTGGACTCCCATGTAGCCGACTGTGGTTCACGTCCCAGACCTGGTAGCTTAAACTCACACCGGGCGCATTTGCATGTGTGTCCAAGATCCTGAGAGAAGAATGGAGGAGAAGGGATTACGGCGTGGCCATTCCCCCCCCCCCCGGCGGGGGGGGATTTCTCCATTTCTGTCTCTCTGTCTCTCTCTGTCTTTCTGGTAAGCGCTCGCGCCCTATAGCAAAACCCTCTCCAAGAAATTGACCAACTTAATGCTAGAAACAAGAAGTAATGTTGAATGTTAACTTCCAGGATTTAAATGGAAAGATTGGATCACAGTAACACTGCAAATTCAACAGAAGAAAGATTAATTACATTAGAATAAACTGGTGAAATATAATTTTATGACTTTTGTGTAAAACATTCTTTTATTTTGCTATGCTTTGTTTTCCCAATTTAAGGATTTTGCTTTCTTTTGAGCTGTTGATAGATTTAACAATTTGTTACAATGTTTTTTCTTTTGTTTCTTTAAATGGAAACATAAACTTTTTCCCCTTCCTGATCTCTCTGAAGTTGGAAAGCATTTTGGAATATTCTTATTTGGTGGCAAAATGTTTATTTGCATAAGTTCAATAATACCTGTTGCCTTACATCAGAAATTAGAAATACTTGTTATTGGACAGGGCTTTGACTGGAATGTCATATCTGAATGTTAAACCAGAAAACTATGGAACGAAGATAGATCTGAAGTAAGCCAACAGAAGCTCTCAGAAAGATGGCCTGGAACCATAAAGTGTCTGCCTGGCAGAGAGGATTAGAGATGCTATATGAAAGAGTTATATCATAAAATTACCTGGACTTTTCAAGTCCAGCATTGCTGTCAGTAGAGATTGCAAAAGAGCAGCCACAACCAAAGGATTATTTTGAGGAAGACTTTGAAGGAAGAAAAAGAGACTGAGCTTTGCTAGCAGGTGGTCTATCACAGAATATGTGGTGGCAGGGCTGAACTGAGAAGGTTTATGTGTGAATTGTGTGCTGGGTGTTTGCTTTTCAACAGTTTGAGTAGTTGATATGTAAATATTTTCTCAAAAATATTTAAGACCATACTGTCTCTGTTATAGAGTCAAAAAAATTATAACAAATATTTTGAACATTATCTTTAAAATTCAGTTTTTTGAAATTTCGAAAGTTGTTTCTTAACTGTCAAGAACTATGGAAGTTGAGCAAAATTTATTTGATACGTAAAGTAAATGTTTGTAGGAAAATGTAAAAGTAAATAAATAAATAATTAGGGTGGGGAAAAAAAAGTGATGTCTCCCACTATGTCATGAGGGAGCCAGATGACACTCACCAAAGGCTGGCACCTTGATACTGAAATTTCCAGACTCTTAGAGCCATGAGCTAAACAGACTTTTTTTTTTCTTAAATAAATTACCCAGTCTGTAGTATCCATTTACAGTAACAGAAAATGAACAAAGACACTAGCTACACATCTAAATTCATATCAAAAAAGAATTAAAAGTAGAATTTTGAAAAGGAATGTGTATATTCATGTTCACAGCAGCATTATTTAAAAAAGCAAAGAGGGGTTAGCCACTCAAAAATTCAGTGATTGATAATTTTTTTAAAAAGTATAAATATATAATGGAATATTATTCAGTGTTAAAATAAGGAAATTTTGAGGCTATAGGGTGGTGTCGTGGTTCAGGTGTGGGACTCCCACAAGGCAGTCTGAATTCTGGATTTGGACACTCAAAAATCATGCCGGGTGCATGTGCATGTGTGCCCTAAATCCTAGGAGGAGAACAGAGAAGAAATAATTGTGTCATGGCCATTCTTCCAGGGGCAATTTCTCATTTTTCCTTTCACTGTCTCTGTCTCTCTCCAGTGAGTACATATGACCATGGCAAAAACTTTAAAAAAAAAAATGAAAAGAAAATTCTGACAAATGCTACTACATAGATGAATTTGAGTATGTTATGCTAAGTGAAAGAAATCAGTCACAAAAACACAGCAATTTTTTTATTCTACTTACATGAATTATGTAGAGTATTCAAATTCATTGAAACATAAAGTACTGTGGTATTTGTCAGGAACTAAAGATAGAGGCACCAGGGAGTTGTTTAATGTGTAGAGAGTTTCAGTTTCATGAGATTAAAAAAATTTTGGCAATTAGTTGCACAACAATGAGAATATAATTTCTGCTACCAAACTGTACACTTAAAGATGGTTTAAATGGTAAATTTTATTTTATGTGAATTTTTCCACAATTACCAAAAAAAAAAAAAAAGCAAAAACAAAAAAACAAAACCTCACTGAGGTTGATACAGTATTCCCTTCAGTGAAGAAACAGAAAACCCCTGTAGTAATAAAAGTATTATCAAAGGGATGCAGGAGCCAACTAGAAGACCTTGAATTGAAACAATTCAACAAGAAATAAATGTCGCTGGAGTTGGGGGGAGCCAGAGCTGGAGATCTGAGAGAATAAATTTCTGTTGTTTTAACCATTAAAAAAAAGAAAAACACAAGAAATTAAAAATGACACAAGATGTTCCTGGATTGGAAGAATTAATATAATCAAAATGGCAATTATACCCAAATTAATCTACATATTTAATGCAGTTCCAATCAATGGACCAGACACATTCTTCACAGATCTAGAAAAGAAAAACATAAAATTTGTCTGGAATCATAAAAGACCTCATATTGCCAAAGCAATCCTGCAAAAGAAGAGTGGAGTGGGAGGCGTCTCACTCCCTGACCCAAAAATATACTATGAAGCTGTGGTACTCAAAAAAGCATGATACTGGCACAAAAACAGACAGGTGGACCAATAAAACAGAATAGAGTCCCCAGAAATAAACTCAAAACATACAGTCAACTGATTTTTGAAAAAGGGTACCAGTCAATCCACTGGGAAAAGGAAAACCTCTTCAGCAAATGGTGCTGGAAAAACTATATATCCACCTGCTGAAAGATGAATCTGAACCCCTACCTGTCACCATTGACAAAAATGAACTCAAGGTGGATCAAAGATCTAAACCTAAGATCTCAAACTATAAAACTGCCTCTGGAGAACACTGGGGAAGCTCTGAAAGACATTGGGGTAAGGACAGTCTTCTTAAATAAGACCCCCAAAGCACAGTCAATAATCCCCAAAATAGACAAATGGGATTACATCAGAATAAGAAGGTTTTGTATGGCAAAAGACACAGTAATAAGTGTGAATTGACAGCCCTCAGAATGGGAAAAATATTTTTGTAAACTATAAACTATATATCAGATAAGGGATTCATAACCAGAATACATAAGTAACTCAAGCAGCTGTTTCAAAAAAAAAAAAGATGATCAACCCTATTAAAAGATGAGAGAATGAGTTGAAAAAAACCACTCTCTAAGGATTACATACAAATAGCCAAAAGGCATATGAAAAAATGTTCAACATCCCTCATTGTAAGGGAAATGCAGATCAAAACAACAATGAGATACCACCTAAACCCAGAATGACTAAATTAAAAAAAAAAAAAAAAGATAAGTGCTGGCAGGGGCGTGTTGAAAGGAGAACTCTTTTACACTGCTGGTGGGAATGTAAATTGGTCCAGCCACTGTGGAGAACATTTGGAGATTCCTCAAAAATCTACAAATAGAACTTCCACATGACCCAACAATCCCACTCCTTGGTATCTTCCCAAAGGACAAAAGAATTCTTAATCAGAAAAGTACTTGCACATCGATATTTATTGGGCCTTATTCACAATTGCTAAGACATGGAACCAACCCAAATGGATTGGTTGAACAGATGAATGGATTCAAAAACTGTGGCACATATACTCTATGGAATACTACTCAGTCATAAAAAACAACAAGATCCTGGCTTTTGATAGAAAGTGGATGAATATGGAAGATTTACTGCTGAGTGAAGCAAGCCAGGCTATGAAGGAGAGACATTGTGTGTCCACACTTAATATATACCAAGTGTCCACACTTTATGACTGAAACTGAATGCCTAAAGGATATACAAACACAGTAAATGGTTGTGAATACCAGATATAGTGTAGGAAGAGCATGGATGAAGGAATAGAGTCTGAGGAAGGACAATAAGAGAAAAACAAAAGACAAAGAATTAATGGGACAAAGAAATGGGGGTATTACCTGTTCAAGATAACTTTACAGTAGTATCAATTGGACTGGGGAGAAATGTAAACAAGTTGGAATACTCACTTCGCAAACTAAATGATGTGACTGAATGTATAAAATAACTTGAAATAAAATAAGATTAAAAAAAAGAAATGAATTGTGTTGGTGTTAGACTCCAACCCAAAATATGAAATAAATATTCATGGTTTTATTATGAAGATAGAATATCTACATAAATCATTTCAAATTCCTCTGCTTGGGAGACTTGTCTATTCTTCATTTATTTACTTATTTAATTCCTTATTTATATTTACTTGCCAGAGGGCACATGCCCTTGTCAGAGATAGGAAAAGAAGAAAGAAGGGGAAGAAAGCATTCCCACCTGATGGAATGAGGTCATGCTGCAATCCTTTCTCTTCTGCTTCTCTATCTTGCAAGATTTTGCACACGCACATACATAAACTCAGCAAGTTTCTCAACTACCAGGGCTGGGCTTTAGACTGTAGTTAGCCATGTGGGATTCAGCTACTTATAGTCTAGGTCCACAATTATTTATTTACTTATTTATAGTATTTTTGATTACCTTTACTGTTCCAAGAAGCTGGTCAGATATTTTAGAGGAGGACCCTCAATTTATATTGTCTAACATTTTTCGCATCTTTAGGTTGAGGTAGTGGGTTGTGAGGAGGAACATAACAGCAGTAAAGTGTCATTCTCATCATCACATCAAGGGTACATCCTATAACATGACTTGTCACTGGTAATGTTGACCTTGATCACCTGGTTGAGGTAGTATTTTTTTTTTTTTTTTTTTGCTTTCTCCACTGTTGGGTTGCACTTTATGTATAGGGACATTCTATAAAACACCTGATCAGTATGCTTCAGAACTGTCAGGATCATCAATAACAAGGAGAATCTGAGAAACTCTGACTACCAAGAAGAACCCAAGGACAACTAAATTTAATATGCTATTTTGTGACAACTAAATTTAATATGCTATTTTGAGTGGACTCTTTGGACAAAAAAACTTAAGTCAGTAAATCTGCGAACCATAATGTACCTTAGTAAATACTAATATATCAATTTTGTTTAAGCAATTGTGACAAATATACCAGATTATTGTAGGATATTAGCAATAGAGGAAATTGAATGTAAAATATATAGAAAGTGTCTGTACTGCTTTCAAAATTCTATACATCTAAAATAAATTTATTTTAAAATCTAAAGGAAAAATTATAATTGGGGATGAAATGTGAGTAAAAGATAAAAATCTTAGTTGTGCTTAAAATAATATCCATTTTTTGGGAACCAGCAGTTAGTGTAATGGCTATGTCGCTGGACTCCCACGTAGTCGACCGCAGTTCGCGTCCTGGACCTGGTGGCTTAAAACTCACGCCAGGCGCATGTGCGTGCATGCCCAAGATTCCAAGAGGAGAATGGAGGAGAAGGGATTGCGGCATGACCATCCCCCTGGGGGGTGATTTCTCGCTTTCTGTCTCTACGTCTCTCTCTGTCTGTCTGGCGAGCGCACACGGCCTATAGCGAAAATCTCTCCAAATAATAATAATAATATCCATTTTTTTAATTCTTCTCTCTCAACATTTTGCCCATCCATCTTCCATAAGATTCAGATTGAAGGACCACTTGATGGGATGAAGACAAGGGAAGGAAGAAGCACATAAAAAAAAGACTTAAGGGAACCAGCAGTTAGCGTAATGGCTATATCGCTGGACTCCCACGTAGTCGACCACGGTTCGCGTCCTGGACCCAGTGGCTTAAAACTCACGCCGGGCGCGTGTGCGTGCGTGCCCAAGATCCCGAGAGGAGAATGGAGGAGAAGGGATTGCGGCGTGACCATCCCCCCTGGGGGGTGATTTCTCGCTTTCTGTCTCTATGTCTCTCTCTGTCTGTCTGGCGAGCGCACGCGCCCTATAGCAAAAATCTCTCCAAAAAAAAAAAAAAAAAGACTTAATAATGTTTTGGAATGGAAGAAAAAAAGCTAAAAATTAAATAATCTATATTTCAAGGTCAGATGAAAAAATGATGATTAATATGTTTAAACCACCTTTGAGAAGTCAAAGCCTCCCTGAATTTAAGAGCAAGAAATACAGATAGCTATCCCTGCTGAATAGAGCCATTCATTGAAAGTCAGCATGTTCTTCAGCCTTTACACCTGATTTTACCTCAACAAGGAAGTAAGGCCAAAGTCAAGTTTGAGAGTTGAGGCTCTGGACAACCCATGAGATAAAGCTGAAGCAGTTCATTTCTCCATCTAACAAATACCTGCAACAATGTATTTCCTACAAACTGTAAGCCAACAGGTACTGTTTCAGGTTACCAACGACTTTTACCATATAGTTGTCAATCTTTGGTAATCCAAAAGGATGTGAAACACACTAGCAAACACCAAAATACTTTCAAGGTCAGCTAGTGGTCCATCAGCTTGCAAAAGCCATAGGACCGTATCAACGGGCCTTTGTCTTCTCTCCCTGTCAAGAAACAGCTCTTTCCCATTTGCCCAACACCTTGCCAAAAAACAAGCCGTTAGTTACCACAGCACTGTCAATTATCTATGGCAGCTAGACTTGATAATGTAATCAGGAGGGCATATCATTTAATCAAGGTCTTTGAAACAGGGAGAAGCAATTGAGATCACCAATCAGGCAGTTGCAGGGGGGATTGCTCAGAAATAATTTGTATTGAACTGATGAAACAGCAAGTCCAGCCTAGAATGGAGAGCAAGGATTTTTCATGCTGGTGTCATCCTTCCTATGACTGCTAATCTTTGTACAGTGTGCAAATGAGATGGGAATCCATCCTTCGTTGGCACTTGACTCCTTAAATGTCACATTTCCGGCTTGTGCAAGTCACAGATATTGACTAGATTGTCTCTGGAGAAAACAGACTTTGCTGAACCTTTGAAAGAAAATATGGACACAATGGATCACATTAAAGTCACTTACATATTGACCCGATTATATCTAAATATGTGATCATGGATAACATGAGCCTCTATTCCAACAGGGAATTTAACATCCTGTAGACTTTTCTCAGAAATTCTGAGGAAGTGTCTGAAGTGGATTTCTCCTGATCCACTTGATATCTGATACAACTTCTATAAGGGTTCCCAGGGAATATAAATATTAGAAATAAAGCAAGAGTAAACATATTCTAAATTATTATTGACTCACATGATTTGTTAAGATTGCATGTAATTATTTATGACCTCTTCATTATTACAAGAGTAATTTAAGAGAATTTCTAATGCTTCATAAAATGTAGAAAGATAAAATAAATTTGAAATTGGCTGCAACACGAAATATAGTAGAACAGATAAACAATACAAATGCTTAAGGAAATTGCCTTTTAATTTATTCTTCACTTCACTTAAAATATTAAATATTTGCTTGCTAACTAGGAAGGATGCATATTGTTATTCTCCACAGAATATATATATATATATATTTTGTGGATATTTCACAATAGTTGCAGTTACTCTTCCATTTTAATAATTTGGCTATTTTTCTATGTGTTTTGTTGTATATTAAAAAATTACAAATATGGAATCAGAGACACTACAATGGAAGAATAATTCACCACTTGTTCATTATATACTTTGGAGAAAGTTGCCTAAAGTTCTGGTTATTTGTTTCCTTCTTGAAAAATGGAGACAAAAACAAATACTGACATAAGGGTTTCTTATTTTAGAATATGAAACACATAACCCACTGCCATAAATATAGTAATCAGCTAATAAATGATAGCTATTAACATCTCTTTCTGCCTGTATTTGCTTTGTTTCTAAGGTATGCTTCAAAAAAACTACCATTTTCTCCTTAAATAAAAGATGAAATATTACTAATGCTTCTCTCTTTTTTAAAAATAATTATTTTATTTTAACTTCATTATTATTGTTACTTTCCAGTTTGGTCATACAGACACAGAAAGAGAGGGAAAATGAGAAAGCAAGCCACCAGATTCAGGACTTGAATCACGGTCGGCCATGTGGGAGTCCAGTGCCTTTAACCACCACGCCACCTGCTGGCCCCACTAATGCCTCTCTCTTTTAACAGATGCCATTCTTAATTCTTAATGTGACCTGGATGAGATTCTATCAATCTGTACAAACTGACGGGAAAAAATGTTTAAATATGGAAGTATTCTCAAGCTTTGACTTTCTCTTCCCTGGACATCCCATCTGAAAAGGAGAATCTTGTATTATCCAACTTTACCTCTTTCTCTCACCCCTAACCTTAATTCTCTAAAGAAGAGTTCTGTGAGATTGGACTATACAATTATCTGATGTGCCCTTGAGGGCATGGAGAAGACTAAAAATGAAGAATGACAATGTGAGAGTCAGAAAAGGAGAGACAGGCATCATGCTTACAGAGATGAAAAAGAATGCTGATGGACAATAAGGGCTATCAACAGTGAGAGTTTCTGCAAAAGTCGTTGGACTTTAGAAAAGAGAAAAACAGGAAAAATAATTTTTAAAAGTGGTGTTCAGAATTAATTCTCAAATTCACTTTAAAATTATTTGAAAAATAAGTAAAAGTTGGAGTTAAATTTTAATAATAGTGATTATTAGCCAGTGTTTCTTTCAGAACAACAATGCTAATACTGGGGCTATCTGGTATCCCGTGTTCTATTTTAGTTACCAAAAATCCTCCACTCATTTTTCTTTTCTACTTAAATTTGTTGTCATCAAAACAGAGCTACTGAGGGAGAAAATTTTAAAGAAAACTTAAGACTAATTTTTTTTTTGGTAGACATTTTTGCCTTAGAGACAGTGTATTTGCTAGATAGAAGAGAGAAGAAAAAACAATGAGAGGGAAAGTGAGAAATCACCACACAGGGTGAATGGCTACACCACAGTCTCTTCTCCTCCATTCTCTTCCCAGGATCTTGGGTACATGCACACACACCCAGCGTGAGCTTCAAACCACTGGGTCTAGGACTTGAACCACGCGTGGCCATGTGGGAGTTCAGTAACATAACCACTACGACATCTGCTGACTCCAAGACTAATTCTTAACTGCTGTTTTGTTGTAAGGTATAATACTTACTAACTTCATGCTAAAAATATTCTGTTATTCCTCAATATATAGGCCCAAAGTATTTGAAAGTAAATATTATTGTTATGTTAGAGTTAATGTACTGTTCTCATAGGATTCTGACTTTCATAGACTTTAAGGGAAACTAATTTTAGTGCCTCTTCAAAGATTCATTTATTAATAATTGTATTGATATTTATCCAGTCCTTAATATACAAGTATGTATTAATAATTTTGTAGTGACTGAAGTGATACTTTGGGAGATGTCTAAAATTAAAGGATAGCTTCCTTTAGGAAAGAATTCTCTAGGGGACAGCGAGTGGAGTGGTAGTTAAGGTTCCCAAATGGCCGGCTATGGTTCAAGTCCCAGTCTTGGCAGCTTGAAGGTCATACCAAGCACATGTACAAGCATGACCAAAATCTCAGGGGGAGAATGGAGAAGAAGGGATCATTGTGTGGCCATTCTCCCCAGAGGGTGATCTCTCACTTTCCTCTCTCTGTCTCTGGAGAGTACACATGTCTTATGGCAAAAAAAAAAAAAAAAAAAGAGAGAGGAAAAAAAAAGAAAAAAGTCTCTAAACACCAGAAATAAAAAAAATTTTGAATGTCTTTCACTCTTCTTCAGACTCATTATTAATCTAAAAGCAAAGTGTATGTCATGTTGGGTAAAGTCTCTTCACAATCTAAATGATGTATAGCTATTTAATGTATGAAATAAAGATAGATAGATAGAGAGATATAGATAGAGTTTATGTATCTATTTTTTAAAAGAATTATTTATTTATTTCCATTTGTTATAGTTATTTTTTTTCTTTATTTGACGAGAGAGAGAGAGAGAGAGAAAGGGAAAGTAAGAAAGCAAGCCACCAGGTCCAGGACTTGAACCATGGTTGGCCATGTGGGAATCCAGCACCCTTATCCACCACACCACCTGCTGGCCCCGAGTTTATGTATCTTTGTAAGAACTTTCCTTTTCTTTTCTTGGAATAAGCTACAAGACACTGAAATCTCTATGTTTGGAGAACACATGTTGGGGCCAGCAGATGGCATAATGGTTATGTCACCAAACTCCCACATAGCCAGCTATTGTTCGAGTTCCAGACCTGGTGACTTGAAAATCACACTGGAAACATGTGTGTGCATGCCCAAGATCCCAGGAGGAAAATGGTGGAGAAGGGATTGTGCTGCGGCCATCCTTTCTGGGTGGCGATTGCTCACTTTCCCTCTCACTGACTCTGTCTCTCTCTGGAGAGCATATGCATCCTGAGGCAATAAACCTTTAAAAACAAAAACAAACAAACAAGATCAAAACAGACAGCACATGTTCCTCTCACCCATATGCTTGGTTTTGTTTGTTTTGCCATAGAGCTCATGTGCTCACCAGAGAGAGGCGGACAGAGGCAGTACGAGAGGAAGTGAGAAATTACTCCCCAAGGGGATGGTGCCGCAGTCACTTCTTCATTCTCCTCCGGGGATTTTTGGCATGCATGCACCGCCTGGTATGAGTTTCAAGCCACCAGCTCTAGGACTTGAACCTCACTTGGCCATGTGGGAGTCCAGTGCCTTAACTACTATGCCATCTGCTGTACCCATGTACTTGTTCCTACTTCGATTGACAGAAAGATTCTAAATTTCACCAGAAGACTAAATATAAAAATGGCCATTAAGGAAAAAAAAATAATAAAAGGAACTTTACCATGTTCTTATGATTATCAAAATTAGATATTAAAGCATATTATAAATCCATAGTAACTTTAGAGGATAATAATGGCCTAGGAGTATACAAAATAGAACCAGAGTAAAACAGACAGAAGTGAACACTAGTGTCACAAGAATGGGGACATCTGAAATCAGTGGAGGAAGTGTACATGCATGGTGCTGAAAATAACCAGGTCAATACTTTTTTAAAAAATAGGGGGGGATAGTTTCTTTTCCATGCCTTTTATCATGAATAATTCTTGGTGAAAACAAAGTAAAATACACATGTATAAAATGTATAAAATTTGTGGAATAGGGATCAGCAGGTGGCATGGTGGTTAAGGCACTGGACACTCCCACATGGTCAACCACGGTTCCAGTCCCAGACCTGGTGGCTTGCTTTCTCATTTTCCCTCTCTCACTCTCTCTATGTCTCTCTCTGGTCAAATTGAAAGTAAATAAATGAATAAGTAAAATTAAATTTAAAAAATTAGGAGAATAAAATGGTTTTCTTTCAGAACTGAAACTATAAAAAAAACTGATAAATTCAACAAAATAAAATGTAGCTTATTGTTTTTTAAAGTATTTTTTTT
>NW_006159525.1:11318757-11378729 GCF_000334495.1 Tupaia belangeri chinensis | reverse complement strand
CTTTCCTCTCTTTGTCTCGGGAGAGTACACATTTCTTATGGCAAAAAAAAAAAAAAAAAGAGAGAGAGGAAAAAAAAAGAAAAAAGTCTCTAAACACCAGAAATAAAAAAAATTTTGAATGTCTTTCACTCTTCTTCAGACTCATTATTAATCTAAAAGCAAAGTGTATGTCATGTTGGGTAAAGTCTCTTCACAATCTAAATGATGTATAGCTATTTAATGTATGAAATAAAGATAGATAGATAGAGAGATATAGATAGAGTTTATGTATCTATTTTTTAAAAGAATTATTTATTTATTTCCATTTGTTATAGTTATTTTTTTTCTTTATTTGACGAGAGAGAGAGAGAGAGAGAAAGGGAAAGTAAGAAAGCAAGCCACCAGGTCCAGGACTTGAACCATGGTTGGCCATGTGGGAATCCAGCACCCTTATCCACCACACCACCTGCTGGCCCCGAGTTTATGTATCTTTGTAAGAACTTTCCTTTTCTTTTCTTGGAATAAGCTACAAGACACTGAAATCTCTATGTTTGGAGAACACATGTTGGGGCCAGCAGATGGCATAATGGTTATGTCACCAAACTCCCACATAGCCAGCTATTGTTCGAGTTCCAGACCTGGTGACTTGAAAATCACACTGGAAACATGTGTGTGCATGCCCAAGATCCCAGGAGGAAAATGGTGGAGAAGGGATTGTGCTGCGGCCATCCTTTCTGGGTGGCGATTGCTCACTTTCCCTCTCACTGACTCTGTCTCTCTCTGGAGAGCATATGCATCCTGAGGCAATAAACCTTTAAAAACAAAAACAAACAAACAAGATCAAAACAGACAGCACATGTTCCTCTCACCCATATGCTTGGTTTTGTTTGTTTTGCCATAGAGCTCATGTGCTCACCAGAGAGAGGCGGACAGAGGCAGTACGAGAGGAAGTGAGAAATTACTCCCCAAGGGGATGGTGCCGCAGTCACTTCTTCATTCTCCTCCGGGGATTTTTGGCATGCATGCACCGCCTGGTATGAGTTTCAAGCCACCAGCTCTAGGACTTGAACCTCACTTGGCCATGTGGGAGTCCAGTGCCTTAACTACTATGCCATCTGCTGTACCCATGTACTTGTTCCTACTTCGATTGACAGAAAGATTCTAAATTTCACCAGAAGACTAAATATAAAAATGGCCATTAAGGAAAAAAAAATAATAAAAGGAACTTTACCATGTTCTTATGATTATCAAAATTAGATATTAAAGCATATTATAAATCCATAGTAACTTTAGAGGATAATAATGGCCTAGGAGTATACAAAATAGAACCAGAGTAAAACAGACAGAAGTGAACACTAGTGTCACAAGAATGGGGACATCTGAAATCAGTGGAGGAAGTGTACATGCATGGTGCTGAAAATAACCAGGTCAATACTTTTTTAAAAAATAGGGGGGGATAGTTTCTTTTCCATGCCTTTTATCATGAATAATTCTTGGTGAAAACAAAGTAAAATACACATGTATAAAATGTATAAAATTTGTGGAATAGGGATCAGCAGGTGGCATGGTGGTTAAGGCACTGGACACTCCCACATGGTCAACCACGGTTCCAGTCCCAGACCTGGTGGCTTGCTTTCTTACTTTCCCTTTCTCTTTCTCTCTCTGTCTCTCTCTGTTCAAAATTGAAAGTAAATAAATGAAATCTGATAATTAAATTTAAAAAATTAGGAGAATAAAATGGTTTTCTTTCAGAACTGAAACTATAAAAAAAAATCTGATAAATTCAACAAAATAAAATGTAGCTTATTGTTTTTTAAAGTATTTTTTTTTTCTAGGAGAGAAGAAAGAGCGAGTGAGAGAGGCATCCCAAACAGATTCTTCATGCCCTGATCCACTCCAGTCTCAGTCACCCTATGTTATGGGCACACACATGTGTGCCCAGTGTATTCAGAGAAGTCCTAGGATCAGAGTCCAGGAACATTCTCATGTGGGTCCAATCGCATCAACACTGTGTTACCGTCTGACCCAGTTTCTTTATTTTGAAAGACATTTTGAATTAATGAGAAACCTTCGGCTCTGGACAATCTATGCAGTTAGATCTGTGAGACATAGGCTGAAGTAGTTAATTTCTCCATCTTGCAAACATCAGTGACCCACAGTACACCTGCTTCCTACAAGCTGTAAAGCTATGGGGTTTTGTGTCAGATTACCAACTACTACATTCACTTGTCAATCTTCGGAAATGAGAAAAGAACAAGTATGTTTTAATGGCCCAGTCGGTTAATTATGTGGGGGAGAAAATGAAGTTGGTCTTTACCTCACTCTTTATCACAGCAAACTTTCCAAATGGATCAAATATCTAATAGTAAAATAAAATTATAAAGTAACTGAAGAAAATATGAACGTATATTTTTATAATTTTGAAATGGGAAATAGTTTCTATATATGATAGCAAAGGATAATTCTATAAACATTTTTATTTCTTAAAAAATTATAAAACTATATAAAGGATCAAAAGAGAAGGGTCAGTTTGGGAGACATATTTGCAATGTCTGCTCATGTGGTCAATAATAATATATTAAGCACTTTCATAAATTAAAAACCAACATACTAAGTGAAAAATAACATTAAAAACCTTTTTTCAGAATAAACATAAATACTGGGAACTAGCAGTTAGCATAATGGCTATGTCGCTGGACTCCCACGTAGTCGACCGTGGTTCGCGTCCCGGACCCGGAGGCTTAAAACTCACACCGGGCGCATGTGCATGCCTGAAATACCGAGAGGAGAATGGAGGAGAAGGGATTGCAGCATGACCATCCCCCCTGGGGGGTGATTTCTTGCTTTCTGTCTATATGTCTCTCTCTCTCTGTCTGGTGAGTCCCTATAGCGAAAAAACCCTCAAAAAAAAAAAAAAAAAAGAATAAACATAAATACTGTCCAAATTTTCAAAATGCCATATTGGTAATCAGTTAAATTCTCACTAAAATTGATACCAATATTTGCTTTTCAATTTAACAAAATTTAAAAAGATAATCTCTACTAGAAACAGCATAAATAGATAGTTTTATTCTTAGCAGTAAAAACAACTCTGGTGCAATTTTTAGCAGGCAGTGATTTTACATGGGAATACAGATGAGTTTAAGCTTCTCCCTTCTACTTTTCTATATTATCTAGTGTTTTTAACATAAGCATGTACTACTTTTATAATCAAAGAACAATGTCCATTTTGCAAACTGCTAATTAAGACATTAGGCAATATTTGTATTTTGTTAACTTATGTGCTAGATGTTGATTTCTTAGGACTTGGTTTTCATTAGCCAATTCACTGGAATGGATGATTTTTTTAAATTATGTTAAGTGTCTTTTCAATTAAATAAAGGTATTACATTTATTACATTACTTTCTATATTTGTGTTATGAAATTTGTAACCATTTAGAAAATAAAGAGGATGTTAATTTCAAAAGTTCCCAACATATTCCTAACTGGCATCTCAACATTCCTCTTCACAACCATCTTTGATTTCCCTCACTCTCCTCTACTTCTGTTGGTCTCAGAAAAAAAAAAAAAGATCATTTTATTTTAGTCCACAGATAACATTATTTCAACCTAACAGTGGCATCTCAACATTCCTCTTCACAACCATCTTTGATTTCCCTCACTCTCCTCTACTTCTGTTGGTCTCAGAAAAAAAAAAAAAAAGATCATTTTATTTTAGTCCACAGATAACATTATTTCAACATTTATAGTCTCACTTTTCACTGAGGTTCTTTCAATCAACTTTGTATATTACATTATTTTTAATAACTTTTCAGTGCTGTTGTAAGTTCTGCAAAACCATATAATATGTGGCTTATCAGTCATAGTGCTGTGTACTAGACCTTGTAATCCAACTTTATTGTTTTTCAGATAAAAATGCCCCAACCCACAGAGTTCACTGATCCAGGGGACACCCAGGTTGTGAGAAACAGACCCAGAACTTTACTCTTAGGTGTCCTGGCCTTGCCCACTTCCTTATGTAACACATTAGCAGCATATATAACAGATAATCAAATCTTCAGAGGAAAGCCATCATTTAGTCCCTTCATGTTCTAAGTGGAAAACTTGAGGCCAAAGAAGTAACTAGTAATTAGCCTAAGATCAATTTGTTGCTGTTGGTAGTGATGAGAACAGAAACTTCATATTCTTCCCTCAAACTCACAGAAGATTATATATAAATGAGAAGAAAAGCTTAGTCTGGAACAATGGTACCAAAGCATGTCATGTGGATCACTGATTCCTAGTCACAAAAGACTTGAAAAAGTCTGAATACTCTGTGTTGTACTCTTGGAGACTCGTAGGGTTCATTACTACATTCAATTAAAATTCCAAGAAGACCTTCAGCAGAGAAAGTAGATGTTGCATAACCCAGAGCATTCCAAGTTCACATCATTATGGCACCCATTGTCTCAAAAAACTGTCATCATCCCACAGACATATTGTTCCATTGGGCATTTTGTGATAAATTTTGGTTTAGAACATTGAGATCTGAGTCTTAATCTCAGATATACCCATCTCTGGTTAGGTGCTCATGAAGAAGTCGCTTAATTTTCTTCATGTGTGATGAGAAAGGATAGGGGAGGAGCAAGTTTCAAAGTCTTTCTCATCTTTATAAGTGTTCTACAGCCTCAAGTGCTATGCGGATTCTAAGCAAGGAGATGTGTATGTACATACACTTGACTACTTATATCATATGTGTATGTTTGTGTATGTGTTTATATGCATACACACAACACTTCTAGTTCCAACATTTCCCCTTTCTCTCTCAGATAGTGAGAAGGAAAAGAGTATTTAAAATGATACAGAATAATTCTATTCTCACATCATTGGCTAGAACTCATGCCTATGGTCATGCTTAAAAGGAAGGGAGTTTAGGAAAGGTGATCTCAATTCTGTGTCCAGGAAGGCACTGGGGACCTTGGGAGCAGAGGCAGTCTCTAAGCTTTTCTGATTAGATTTGGAGTCTCATCCAATTGCAATTTCCCATGATAAGGTCTCACAGAGTACCTAAATTTTATCTATCACAGGGCCTGGAGAATAAAGAGCTTGAGCATCCACAGATTTGGGTATATTGTGGGGGAATCTTAGAACCATCCCTCATTGATATCAATTATATCTAAGTTAAGCATTCTCTCTAGTAACATCGTTAAACCATCAATGTAGTCATGTCACCTAGGAAAAAAAGAATCATCTGTATAGAACAGAGAAGGATGCCGAAGCTCTTAGATGTCAATGAAAGGCAATGGTGGTACAATTTGCATGATATACACTTAGCTGTTTGACATGAACATGTCCCATTAAGCTTAAGACAAATGCAAAAGAATAAAGCTGAAAGTTGTGTTATCAACTCCTCAGAAAGGTTCCCTGCAGAGGCAGGGACAGAGGGAGGCTATGAAGGACACATACAGAGCTGTGAGACACAGGGCATGTGTCATGAGGAACAGAATCCAATGGAGCTGCCCTGAATAGCTACCAGATGTGCTCCTTTGTCAATGACTCATCTGAAATAGCTCAGATGTAAATCCGATATAACAAGGCAACCTTTTTAGGGATGACGGGATCATGCTAGTTGAGCCAAATGAACCATCATTCTGAAAAAGATTATTCTTTCTCATGGGAGCAGTTATTTTCAACAGAGGTGTAGGAACCATTTCATTAGCTTTGAAAGTGTGAGCAGAAAGTGGAAGTGGGATTGAATTATACTGTCAGGAGATTGGGAGTCCCTGGGGAATAGGCATAAGATGTAGGCACAGATCTGAGGTAGGAGTAATAGATTATTTTAAAGATCAAAAGATCCTAAGTCCATGCCATGCCCCCTTTTGAGAAAGCAGAGAATACGAGGTATTTATTTCCTTAACACTTGAAAAAGCAAAAATTATAGCTAGAAAGGCTGGTAGCGTTGGAATTCCTATAAAACTGGATGGAGAGCTGATTGAAAGCCAAGCTCCTATTTTTTCTCCTCACTAATATAATCTAGAAACCAAGACCTACCAATATTAAATATGTTATTTTCTAGTCCTCCAAAAAAATCTACAGAACGAAATGCCAAATTATTATATTTTGGAGAAACTGCCATTTGCAACATATGGGTAAACAATTACAAACTAAAAACTGATGTTAACTCTATCAGCTGCAGCGCATACGTTTGTTAGGATCAACATTGATATATATTTATTTTAATCTTTCAGCACCACTGTATAAATATAGCCTGTCAGTGTTACAACACAGTTTATGTTGAATACCAACTAAAGCCCGACCTTGAGTTTGCTGACTACATGAACCATGCATGTACTATAGCGTTCCAAAAGATATAAGGATGTTAAATCTCCTCCGTATTTTAAAGTTTAGATGGATTTAACTTCCCCTTCTACTTGTATTCATTCCAGCCACGCAGAATCTGCACAGCCCGTTGGAATGTGTAAGAAAAGGGGTCAGAGAGAGTGCATGTGGTGAAAAAAGCACTGAATGAACTGTAAGTTTCCAGAAGAGGATTTTACCTTTCACATTACCATTTGGGTTAACTCAGACTAGCACAAGTTCTGGTAAAATTGTTTTTATTTATAAAGTGAGAAAGAGTAAATTCAACCAGTAGGTTGAAATTCAAATTTGGATAGTCTAAATTCTCTGGAAAACAGAAGGAAAGGAAGGACCTGAAAAAGCTGAAATCTAATTGCTGAAAAGGAAGTTAGAGTACACATAGGTATCAACCGTGTTCCACCATTGTAGAGTACACTGGGTGAGCTCATCACAAAGATTGGATTCTTGCCTAAACTCCTGAGACCATAAGATTATCAATGTCCAAGTGACTGGCTCATGAATTCTCCAGGTAACATAGGAATAGATCTCCAGTACGAAAAGACTATAGTCTTTATTTTATTTCTTGATCCTTTAGATCTGTACATTCAATTCTTAAAATAATATCTAAAAATTGGAAGCAGCTCTTTGTAAAAGAAATGCTGAACAGATTCTTTTAAATCTCATTTTTCTTAGGGAAGAAACTGAAGTTTAGTATATTCTGCCTAGTTTATGGATACCATTTGGGTCATCTTTTTCGTATTTTACTTATAAACCAAGAATTCTAATTCTAATTCTAATTCTAATTGAATGGTGTTTTCTCTTTGCTTGAAATCTATATATGGAGTCTAAGAAACTATTCTTGGTAGTTTGGAAATTCTTAAGTACAGATGGGCCTCACATTCTTATTTTTGTCAATTTTACTTATCTTTTTTCTGGGTTATGGGGCCCTCCCGAGATCATCCTTTCTCAAACCCCATGAATTCAGTATCTGCATTTATGTCTTTGACACCTTTAGTTGAGCAACAACTATGTGACAGATGCTCAGCATCATGCTAGAGATGCAATGATTCCCAAAATAAATGTTCTTGGTCTCCAAGAACATGGATCCCAGTGAGCAAAGCCAGGAAATAGGCAATGACCCCAACATATGATATGAGCCAGGAAAATGAAACTACAGAAGTACAGCGTGCTAGGGCACCCAGAGGAGAGTCATCCAACCTTTTCTTAGTGAGCGTAAGTGGTTTCTTAGAGATGATTCCTAAAATGAAAACTATAAGCAGAAATATAATTCACTAGGAGTAAAAGGAGCTTTCTAAATGGCACATTTTAAGGTCCAAGATGAAATAATATGCTGTATTTGGAAATATAAAGGCAGCTTGCAGCAAAGTGCAGTGTCTGGGGTACAGAAAGGGGCAGCAAAGCAAGCAGTTGATGAGCTAGGTAGGGCCTAATTAAAGTAGAGCCATTCAGGTATCAAGCATGTATGTGATTGTTACACATTAGAGATTCTGCACAAGGTTCCAATGAGAATACTCTTCTCACATTCAGTATCAGTTATGTATTTCCACAATGATGCCAAATAAGCACTATTCCAGTGTCCAGCAGCTTGAAACTGAGTTTTTATTTGCCTCACAAGTCTTCATGTAGATGACTTGGACTGGACAAGGCTGCATATTCTTCTGGTCTCTTCTAGGCTCAATGATATGACTGGAGGTCAGCTGTCCATTAATGAGATGATCAAGGAAGGCCTTGGCTCAGCAATTAGGATGACTCCACTCTGCTTCACATGTTTCAACTCTGTCCAAGCATGTTCTCATGGGAAGTTTGAAAAATAAACATAAAGAAAGAAATGTATAAGAGCTTTTTCAATTTTCTACAAGAGTCTTATCTGTAACTTTCTTTCATACTTTCTTTCCTTTTTTTCAAAGCAAGAGGCATGGCTAACTCAGAAGAAAGGAGTGGAGAAACAGACCTTATCTCTTCATGTCATAAGAGGCACTGTAAAGTCTTGTGTAGAAGGATGGTTTGGGACTAGAAGTATCATGCCATTCATGCTATGGGCAGACCGCACCTATAAAGGTATTGCAAAATGTTTGTGAGAATAAGTTTGTGGAATAAAGTAGAAGTATATTTTGATGCAAAAAATAAAAATGAAATTCACTGTAGTTTTTTCCAATACACACGTTCTACAATCTTTTTAATGAACTCTCATACTATCCTTACTGGGTGATGGAATCTATGCTTCCTAAGATGAAAATTAATCTAAAACATCACTGATTTTATTAAATGGCATCATTCCCTCTATGGATCACTTACCTAAACCCCATCACCAGCACACACATGACATGTTTTGTCTTCAATTTTCTTTTTAATGGAGAGGGTTCTTTTCTTTTTTCTTGTTTTTTTTTTTTTTTTTTCTTTTGCTATAGGGCATGTGCGCTCACCAGAAAAACAGAGAGACAGAGAGACAGAAAGCAAGAAATTCCCCCCCCCGGGGGGATGGCCACACCGAAATCCCTTCTCATCCATTCTCTTCTCAGGATCTTGGACACACACGTACACATGACTGGGGTGAGTTTAAGCCACCAAGTCTGGGACTCAAACTGTGTTCAACTATATGGGAGTCCAGCGACATGGCCTTATGCCAACTGCTGGTTCCATTGTATTAACTTTTCTGAGATAGTGACTTACTTTATCCTAAGAAAGTTGCCTTTGGGTGTAAATTAGGGTAGGAGAGGAAAAAATAAATACATAAATCTTAAGTATAAAGGAAATACATCCATAAAAATATACTTCTCTTTAGGAAACTTTATGGAATTAAAGCTAAATAAAGTATTTATTAATTTAGATTCTCTTCTCAGCATCTTGGACACACACGTACACATGACTGGGGTGAGTTTAAGCCACCGAGTCTGGGACTCAAACTGTGTTCAACTATATGGGAGTCCAGCGACATGGCCTTATGCCAACTGCTGGTTCCATTGTATTAACTTTTCTGAGATAGTGACTTACTTTATCCTAAGAAAGTTGCCTTTGGGTGTAAATTAGGGTAGGAGAGGAAAAAATAAATACATAAATCTTAAGTATAAAGGAAATACATCCATAAAAATATACTTCTCTTTAGGAAACTTTATGGAATTAAAGCTAAATAAAGTATTTATTAATTTAGAATAAATAATATGCCAAACACTGTGCTAAGTATTTTTACATAAATTAGTTCAGCTCATACTCTCTTTCTTTCTGCCTCTCTCTCTCTTTCTCTCTCTTCCTCTCTCTCTCTCTCTCTCACACACACACACACACACAGACTCAGCTATGGGCTATTATCATGTTATCTTCCCAATTTTCCTCTGAAAAAAACTGAGGCTTAGTGAAGTAAGCACATGAGTTTGAACTCTAACAGTTTGATTCCGGGGCCCATCTGCTTAAATAATGTATGTCAAATTGTCTTATCCCAAAATGTTCGAAATCCTGCCCTTAAGGAAAGAGTATGTTTGAGAAGATATTGCCAAGGACTATCTCTTCATTATACACTTTTCTTAAAAGTAAATGCCAAGACCCATGAACACCCTCTATAAATGAATAATGCAGTGAAAACCTCAGAAATGTATAGACTGGTGTCATGGAAAGTCTGCTTTCCTAACAAGTCTATCTTTGATCGGTAATTCATTTACATAGATTCTGTCTGTGTGTCAATCCTCCTGATTTGTGGCACCGCATATTTTAGAACTCAACATATGCATTCTTTTCACAAGCCATGTTTCACAGCAGCCTCCATTGTCTATGATAATGAAGAAAACACGTTAATATAGTGATAGAAAGCCCAGTTTCTTTCCAGACAAGGTTAGGACATATAACGAGGCAAGGCTAACAGTCGCTCTGAGTGTCCAGCTTGCATGTGTTCACCAGGCTGCTGTGTTGACTGTCCCCGTACCTGTGGATAAGCGATTCTTTCATTTAAAAACATATCTATTGAGCATCCACTTGGTGTTATACACCTGCTAAGAATAAAAATATATAAGGAGCAAGTCACAAATTCATTGTCAAGTGGGGAAACAGTTCCCCAAAATAGTAAACAAATAACTAAGAAGAAAGACTAATTAGAAGTAAGACTTGCAGGGAACAATCTGTACTGCATGCCTATGCTTCCAGGCATATACGACCTTAGATTCTTTTAAATGGTCAGAGAAGCTCTTTTGGTAAGAAAGCATTATGGTTCACTCGGACACATGGAGGAGAATGAGATGTGTGCCAGGAGTTGTCTTTATTAAAGGGTTATTCTAACATTCTGGAGTTGAGGGTTGACCAGAAAGCACTTATTTTTGCCTTTATAATTTAAATATAAAAGCTCTGTTTCTTGCTTTGGTTACAGAATAACCAATCAAAATGAACTGTGTTCAGTGTCATTAGGACCCCACAGTGCCCACAGTCTTTGTTCCCATCTTCCTTCAGGTTTCACAGTATCTCCGGGTTTAGAGGAACCTCCGAAGTGCAGGTTCTTCCTCCTACCCAGCACTGGACTCCAGCATAGACGTAAGACCATAATGGACAAAGGTGAGTAGGGGTTCATGCTGAGCCTGCTCAGGGAAATTGCCAGGATTTCTGAATACATTTCTATCAGGCATTAAAACATAGCTTCTTGTGCTGGCTCCTTGGGAAATGACAATGCACTGCCCAGGAAGAGTTGGATCCCACAGTCTGAATCTCAGGATAGTCAAAATGAAATATGCTGGGCACATGAACAAGTGCTCCAGATCCACTGGGCTGGAGGACTGGAGGAAGGGCATAGTGGCATGTCTGGGCTGTGCTCATCTCTCTCTCTCCCCTCTCATCTCTTTTTCTCTCTCACGAGTACAAACATGCTCTATTGTTTTGTTTATTTATTTATTTATTTATTGGAAAGGTTTTTACTATAGGACGCGTGCGCTCGCCAGACAGACAGAAAGAGACGTAGAGACAGAAAGCGAGAAATCACCCCCCGGGGGGATGGCCATGCCGCAATCCCTTCTCCTCCATTCTCCTCTCAGGATCTTGGGCATGCACGCACACGCGCCCAGCATGAGTTTAAGCCACAGGGTCTGGGACGCGAACCGTGGTCGACTATGTGGGAGTCTAGCGACATAGTCATTACGCTAACTGCTGGTCCCAACATGCTCTATTGTTAATAAAGAAAAATATTTATTTAAGCCTTTTAGAGGTCAGAAAATGGTGAAATGGTAAAATGTGACACTATGGGAGGCTGACCCACATGAGAAGGTTCTGGGTTAACATTTGGAAACTTCCCTGAATACCTCCATGGAAAGGAGGCATGTATATGCCCACGATTTGGGGCTGATTGAAGCTGGAGGTGGATTGGCGTGTGATGACTCAGCTGAGGTGCTCTCTCTGTTTCTCCATATCTCTCTTTCTTATTCATGGGAAAATACTATAAATAATTTTTTTAAAATGAAAACTAACTTTTTAGAGTTTAAAACTAGCCTATTTTTAAGAGCTAATTGGAGGGCCAGCAGGTGGCATGGTGGTTAAGAGTACTGGACTCCCAGATTGTCGGCCATGGTTCAAGTCCTAGACCTGGCAGTTTGCTTTCTCTCTCTCTCTCTCTCACTCTGTCCATCTTTAGTCCAATTAAAATAAATAAATAAAGTTAATTTTTTTAAAAAGAGATTCTTCAGCCTTATTTTATTTTATTTTATTTTATTTTATTTTATTTTATTTTATTTGGAGTTTTGTGCTATAGGGCACATGCACTCACCAGAAAAACAGAGAGACACAGAGAAAGAAAGCTAGAAATCACCCCCAATGGAGGATGACTACACCACAATCCCTTCTCCTCCATTTTCCTCTCGGGATCTTGGGCACGCACACACACATGCCCAGCGTGAGTTTAAGCCACCGGGTCGAGGACTTGAATTTCAGTCAACCACTTGGGAGTCCAGGGATATAGCCACTATGTCAACTGCTGGTCCCCAGCCTCATTTTTTTTTAAATGATAAAACAACATAACAACAAAAAAAGAGCTAATGGAAAACCCCAGTCACTTGAGTTTAGGTTAATTTGATAAATATAATAAAATGAATCTAAATACACACACTAATAATATTTTAGACATACAACATTTTACTAGTAACTAAAGGGTTCTTTTTTTGTTATTGTTTTTCTTCTCTTGTATGTATTCTTGGTCCATGTATTTACAAAAACCCATCACTGTTTTTCCAGATTTTTCTCATTCACTAGTGTAATTACATTACTACATAGTAATAGAGAACACCAAGCCAATGAAAAAAGAAAGACTATGTAGCAGGACACATTTTATCCAATTTTATTTTTTACCAAAATTTTAAGTTATCTATAGGCAATTTTTAAATTTTTCTATTATTACTTACTTCCAAAGTATTCTGACTTATACCAGTTTAACTTTGCTTTAATGTGTATAATTTTTTAAAGTTTCTTTCTTTCTTTCATGAGAGAGAGAGACAGAAAGAGAGAGCTAGTTACAAGGCTCCTCCCCAGGATCTCACAACCCAATCCTCCCCATAATCTTTCCCAGCCAGCCAGGATCATAAACACATGCCTGGTGCATACAGGTTGGCCTGAGAGACAAATCCCACTTTCCCTCATGGCCCCCAGCATTGCAGAACAGTACACTTCCACTGTTACTGCTGCGCCACTGGGGCTGGACCTAATCTGTATAGCAAAAGTGTTCTTATCTAATTATCATGCTATACAATAAATACAATAATAATCATGCTGACAAAGGAAAAAGAGAGAAGTGGAGCGCATGGAATGCCATTGATAAGCCTTCTGAGGACTTGCTGAGAAGATAAACACACCACTTAGGTTTCCAAATACCCTCTTAATAGCTATTCACCTTGCTTCCCTGCCCTGGCATGATGACCTGGGTAGAACAGCTCCCAGCTGGATTCTACTAGTTGGAGGCATCTATAAAGGATGAGCAGGAAGGAGTCTGAGGGCAGGGTACTCCCCAGGGTAACCTTAAATTACTTGGATCCCTGGATTGAAGGGCATGGCTGCTTTCATGGCAGCCCCTTGACATTCTTCACTCCTATCAAATCAGTGAAGTGCTGAGAAAACTCCAGAATACTGCACTCTACCTTCTAGATCCTTCATATTTTGTTCATATATTTCTTTTCTTTTCTTTTCTATTCTTTTCTTTTCTTTCTTTCTTTTTTTTTTTTTTTTTTGAGAGGGTTTTTGCTATAGGGCACATGTGCTCACCAGGCAGACAGAGAGAGACAGAGATAGAAAACGAGAAATCACCCCCCAGAAGGGATGGCCATGCCGCAATCCCTTCTCCTCCATTCTCCTCTCGGGATCTTGGGCACGCACACACATGTGCCCAGCATGAGTTTAAGCCACTGGGTCCGGGACTCGAACCGCGGTCAACTACATGGAAGTCCAATGACATAGCCATTACACGAACTGCTGGTGCCTGTTCATATATTTCTATGTGGTCCATTATAAAACCTATAAAAATTGCCTTAATACACATGTGTCTGTTTCTTTCAGGTCCCCTAACGGGCACACTTACTAATGTTTCTCAGATGTGACTTTCCCTTTTCCTCAATTATTTAGACAACTGCAGTGCCATAAAGTTAAAATAACAGTATAAAGTGGTAAATAGCTTATGTTTTCAATTTCCTTTCCTGGAAACTCCTTTATTTGATTCTTTAAATGACTCTCAGAGTAGTAGAACAGTTAGGACCAGCTCCATTTCATGGTTTGGAATACTGAGGTTTCCAGGGAGTCAGCAATTGGGACTAACGCCAACATACGGATCCAGGGTCCCTTGAGCACATGATTTCACCCTCCCGGCTCTCTTCTTTCAACCATGCTCTCAGGGACACTTTAAACAATTTTAAAACATTTGACCATGAGATAACAGACATGAATTCTGTTTATGTAGGATCTAAGCCAGGGGTCAGCGGACTACGGTCCACAGGCTAAAGCCACCTGCTGCGTGTTTTTGTAAACACATTTTATTGGAACATATCCACAGCCACATTTATTGTACTTATTGTCTACGGTTGCTTCTGCTGTCCTTCTGAGGAAAGATAGAGACCATGTGAGCCACAAAGCCTAAAATATTTATTGGCTAGTCCTTTAGAGGAACATTTGCTGGACCCTGACATAAACAATGAGAAAGTTCAAAATTGTTTCACAGTTGCCTGACTCGCATGCTCAAAATAATCAACCTACATGTTTGAAGTCCCTCCCAAGTCACATGGGTGTAAATCAAACATTTAAGGTCTTACTTTTATAAAGAGAACAAATGAGGATCTATAAATAGTATGTTGGGGATTTCCAAATGAACGAGAATATTAAGTTCATTATAGGGAACCAGCAGTTAGCATAATGGCTATGTTGCTGGACTCCCACGTAGTTGACCGTGGTTCGCGTCCCGGACCCAGTGGCTTAAAACTCATGCCGGGCGCGTGTGCGTGTGTGCCCAAGATCCCAAGAGGAGAATGGAGAAGAAGGGATTGTGGCGTGACCATCCCTCCTGGAGGGTGATTTCTCGCTTTCTGTCTCTCTGTCTCTCTCTGTCTGTCTGGCAAGTGCACACGCCCTATAGCGAAAATCTCTCAAAAGAAAAAAAAAGTTCATTATAACCATTATTTGTGATCAATCTGGCAAACAGAAACATGTCTTAACTAGTTAGATTCTTTCTTTTAAAACTTCCTTTTAAATAATGTTCTTAAATAAGTTAATTCCAATGGGATAATAGAAAAAAAGACACCTTAATTTGTTTTCTACTGCCAGAAAATATACCAAGTAAAATATGAGACACTAAGTCCAAATGCCAGAGTCTTCTAAATTCAAAGTTTATTTTAATTTAGAGAAAAGAAAAAACTGACATGAATGGTATTTTGCAAACAAATCATTAATACATATTGTCTAGGTTATTTGCTTCTATAAAGATATTTATTGGTACTTTTCAGGGAAAAACTCAGTATTTTATTGCTGTATGTACATAACATTATTATCTTTCATTACTGTTTTCTTTAAAAAAAATCACTATTATTAAAACACTTAGAATTCATAAACATAGGTCACATGGTTTAGAAATCTATCTTTTACTATAAGGCCTCTGGAAACCAGGGACTACAGTGAACACATCAGCCTTTTCACTCATTCCATTTCTACCCAGGGGAACCTTGAATCACATGCCTGGCCTTGCCTTCCAGAAGAAAGACTGCTGTTATCATTGGCCAGATAGCAGAACTCACTTCCCCAACTGTAGAAATAAATTCATGGCAGGGAAGCCCCCCAAGCAAGGTCAAATCAAAACCTTTATACTATCAATGATAACATCTCTTTCCCACAAAGGATTCTGTTAATATTGATGAGATTAGAGCTCTTCATCTTCTGAGTTTTGATTCTTAAAAACCTTACTAATCTATAAAGGGCGCTGGTCATTTTCACCATGTCAATGAAGAAGTCAAATGAGATGGAAGTTAAAGGCAAGCAGAGTAGTGAGAAATGAAAACAGACTCCGGGTTCTTCATCAAAGTGCCCAGATCAAGGTCAAAATGGAATTTAGCCAACCACTGTATTTCCCATGTGTTCATATATGTGAATCACTGTTTTACCCCCCCCTTCCATATCATCTTGGATAAATGTAGTTTGTATAAGAATTTTCATTTACCACTGAGACAGTTCTTACTAATACAAGGTGCAAAGACAATCGTATGAATATAGAAGTAGTTGTTCATTCACTGACAACAATGTATCCAATGCCTATTGTGAACAAAACCTAAAAACTAGAATTCCCCATCAGAATGAGCAAATTTTTAGGGACAGACTGGGAGAGAATGTCAACTGGGTAGATGAAGCACTCTATTCAGAGAATTATATGGCATGTTCTGAATGGCACTTATTGTGTCAAGGAGGCAAATTTGTTCAACCATGCAAAAAGTAGTTATCAATACCTATTCTATGTTCTTGGCATGGAGGAGACAGTGGAAGGCAAAATTTTAAAAGTGCCCCTTTCTTGTTGTAGTGTACATTCTAGTAAGAGATCAGTCCATTATCTTCAGAAAAGCAAGTACAACTGCAATTGATAAGTTAGAAAGGAAAGGCGTGTAGCACTACACAAAAGTGAAAACAGGCATTTGACTTAGTGCAGAAGGCCCAGGAAGATTTGCATGAGGAAGTGTCTATAACCATTGGTTAGAATACTGGGAAGAGCATATGGGAAGAGAAAATTAGTGGCAGGAGTAAAGGCTGGTACTGGGGCTAGCAGGTGCTGAGTGGTTAAGGTGCTGGACTTCCACATGGCTGACCATGTTTTGAGTCCCAGACCTGGTGGCTTGAAAATCATGCCGGTGTGCATGCATGTCCAAAATCTCAGGAGGAGAATGGAGAAAGGATTGCAATGCCGTCATTCTCCCTGGGTGTGCATGTGTGTGTGTGTGTGTGTGTGTGTGTGTGTGTGTGTTTTCTCACTTTCACTCTCACTGTCTCTGTCTCTCTCCATGCACCCTAAGGCAAAAAACCTTTTTTTTTTTTTGGAGAGATTTTCGCTATAGGTTGCGTGTGCTCACCAGAGAGACAGAGAGAGACATAGAGACAGAAAACAAGAAATCACCCCCCAGGGGGGATGGTCACGCCACAATCCCTTCTCCTCCATTCTCCTCTCAGGATCTTGAGCACACACGCACACGCACCGCGTGAGTGTTAAGCCACCAGGTCCAGGACGTGAACCGCGGTTGACTACGTGGGAGTCCAGCGACATAACCATTATGCTAACTACTGGTTCCCCAAAAAACCTCTTTAAAAAAATAAATAAGTAGAGTATGGAGTTCAGTTAAGAGAAATGCACTGATGCTAATTTGTTTATTTTTACAAACAAACCACAGTAACGTAGGATGTTAATAATAAGGGAAGCTAGGCACAGGCCTCGCTTTGGAATCACCCATATTATCTTTGTAACTATTATGTAAATCTAAAGTATTGTAAAATGTTTTTATTACTGGGCACCAGCAGTTAGCATAATGGCTATGTTGCTGGACTCCCACGTAGTCGACCGTGGTTTGCATCCCAGACCCGATGGCTTAAAACTCTTCAAAAAAATGTTTTTTTTTCTTACAAAAAATAAAATAACTATAATGGCAATGGCAAAAAGGTAGCCTGGGGCCAGCCAGAAGTGATTAAGACAAACAGAGTCCACACGGCTGACAGCTGGAGTCTGGGACCTGGCAACTTGGAAAATAAGCCAGGCACATGTGTGTGCATGCCCAAAATCCCAAGAGAAGAATGGAGGAGAAGGGATTGTGATGTGGCCATCCTCCCTAGCAACTTTCTTAGTTTTCCCTTCTCTCTGCCTCTTTATCCACCTTTCTTTCTCAGGTAAGCACACATAACCCTGGAGCAAATTTTAGAAACAAATACAAAAAGAAAAAAAAAAAGTATCCTTTAGTAAAGAAAAAAAAGTTAAAGATAGTTGTTCTTAGTCTAAGGAAAATAGAAAGTTACTAAAGAGATTTAAGCATGGTGGGTGTCAGGTAGGAGTACAGTCTTCAGTTCTCTGTTTTGGAAAGGCTACTGAGGTGGCAGGTGGAGAACAGACTGGAGAGGAGCCCAAGAAGCTGCAGTTGGATGGTCTGAGGCCATCATAGAAGCCCAGAGAGGGACTATGTCAGTAGATAAAGAGAAGAAATAAATTCAGGGCTCTTTCGAGGCTGGACTGACTAAATAGGAGTTTCTAATGTTCTTCATATGGGGGTGACAGAGTGGGAGGAATCTAGGAGGACCCCTCAGTTTCTGTACATTCAGCATAAGACTGGAAATCTTGGCAGACTGCCCACCAAGCCCCACTGTGAGTGGGCCATCTTGGAAGAGGGTGGACTCCTGATATGGAGGACAAGGTTGAGAGGACAGCAACCAAGACTCTGTAAGGACTGGTAAGAGCCAGATAGCACCATGATTTAACCACTACCAAAACACCAAGTGCCATATCAGATCAGCATGTCGGATTCCTCAGAGCAGGTTATGTGCCCTGAGGACTTAAGTCAAAGTCCTATTCTTCAGGTGAGAATCTGAACCCACAGTAGAAACTATGTCCAGTGGAAAATGAGTCCCAGTCTGCTAAATCCCTTCAGAGTCTCTAGCTATAGCCCAGGCTCCATCTACACCTTCAGCATGAAAAGGGGTGAGCCCTCCGGGAGGATGTAATGAACAGAGGCTGAGCCTATAGTTGGAAGACTTTGAAGAATGCCAGACCTCTAGGGCAAGACCCCAGAACAGTGTCCAGCAAACAACTGATAATACATTTGAAGGAAAGAAAGAACGGATGGAACATACTAAGTGGCGGTCCCCTCACTCTGAAATCAGCCTAGTAATAAATAGTTGACGCTTCCTCGTGGCCTCGTGATTCCATGTGGCCAACCGCGAGCCAGGTCTTGTCCCCAGGGATTTGAAAAACACACCAGGCACATAAGCGTGCATGCCTCAAATCAGGGCAGGATGGAGAGATAAAAGAGGAGGGATTGAGGCCTAACTGAACTTCACTGTGGGAGGCTTGCTTCCCTCTGTCTCTGGTGAGTGGACACACCCTCTGCAATTTAAAATAGTCATAATAGCAACACACATAGAGGCTATACATGGCTTAAATTACACTATGGTGTTTAGGTTGGGGTGAGGCTCCTAAAGAGCACTTGCCGTTCCTATGTATTCCTCTGTAGTGCCCTTAATTAGTAATCTGATTAGGTATTCGCTTAAAAACAAGTGCATGGGGTATGAGGATTTTATTCCTGTGGACAAGCGAGATCACAGTGCGTTAGTCACCATTATATCTCAGGCACCGAGATACACTGCATTTTTTATCAGTATCTGATATAAAATCGGTTCATTTTATTTCTTAGGAAGGTGACCTCTATAGTGTCCCACCTCACTTTGGCTGGGGCCATGTTTGTCTCTCTCATTACAAAGAAGGCAAGTGGAAAACATTGGGTGTCTCTGTCCCCAGAAGGAATTCACCTACTTCGATGTCATAGTCCACCAGTGACCAGCCTCTGCCTTGGACATGCCACAGCTCTCCCCAAGCACTGGGAATGAATGAATTGCCCTTTACTTGGGCTGTGCAAGAAGAAAAGCCTGCCTGTTCCGGGAATAGCCTCAGCCAGGAGATACAGCAGCAGCTGTGGGTGGCTCTCAGTTACTTGGCTGGGAAGGTAAGGAGGACTGAGAAGCATAAATTCTGAAGCTGGTTTTCGAGCCAGTTTCTCTCCTGAAGGGGAAACCCTGTGGATGGAAAGGGCCGTGATTTGTTGCTGCCTGGTAGGAATATGAGTCGGGCTCCTTGGAAGCCGCAACCCCGCTTAATTTACCTGTCAAATAACCTGATGGATTCATCCACAGAGTTTTTAAATAGAAGATAAAGCTCTCCACTCTGTGAGGCTTTGGTTTTCAGTGGGGAACATATCCATCACATGCCCAGATCGATCGAGCTTATTCAGGGCTCTTCAGCCCCACCCCGTTGAACACTCTACCTCTACAGTGTAAATATAATTTTTCAGCACAGTATTTAAAAGATTGCCCAATCTGTGTTCAGTTTACTTTCCAGTGAAAGCTCCATGGAACCAAGTCACCAGGTGCCTCTTATTGGTGTTGTACTTGAATACAGTGACCACAGCCTGTCGTACCACCATCAAAGACAGCTAGACCCAGGGACCCAGAATGCACAGGGACCAAGGAGATCTTATACTGATGGGATGCTCAGCCCCACCCATGACCTTTCACCACGTCAGCCTTCGTTGGCCTACTCCCCAAAGTGTTTCATACGTTCTTGTCCTCATTAGAATGCATGCTTTTGGGATAAGGATAAATTGGGATAGACAACTTTTTTAAAAATTCCTTTTCTTATGAAAAATAAGGAAGAAGGAACACTATGGAATTTTAGATGCTGAGTAGCTATTAATTTGCAACACCTGGACCATGCTTGTTTTTTATTTAAAAAAGTCTTTACTATATAACAAGTTTTACATGTCATGTGTTTAATGGAAAACAATTAAAAAGTTATGTGAAAAGTCCAGTCAGTAAAATTTTATCTTTCAGAGCATATGATTTTTCTTCAAGATCTGTACATATTCTTGTGATACTCTTAAACATAGATCTTGAGTTCAGGTTGACTCATCAGTAGATCATCAAAGCAAAGTTCTAGGGGATAAAGATGAATTTCAAAAGTAGCTTCTCCTACCTCTCTATTTATACTTCTTTCCAATTCCACTGCATCTGGAACAAGAAGTTCTCTGTGTTGTTATTTGAATACCATAAGGTCAAGGTATGAATTACTGAGGTTTGTCTCAAAATAAGATTTCTGTTGTATCCTGACCATTATTAAGATTTCCAACATGAGAGGACTCTAAGACTGGTCGTGTAGTAAGACAAGAAGTTTGGCACTGACTGTGGCTAAGCTCTCATTAACAAAGTTCAGCAAAGTTTCAAGAATGCCATGTGAAGTCATTAATGCTCATTGGACCTGATTCATGGTTCTATAGCAACTGTAAGTACTAGGGTAAATCTATATAGCATCATCTTGATTTCCTGTTTGTAGAAAAAATGTGCAGATCTATTTATCCCAGAAAGTTAGCCTCTTTCAAAAACTATTTTTTCAACAATGGAAACAACTAATTGAATGCAGTTTATTCTTGCAGGAAAAAAAATACTGAAAACCAAATGCATAAGGTCATGGGATTGCTGTGCAATTGTTTTAAAATATTGACACTGATACAGAATGAGAGATTTCAAAGTACACATTTTTTATTCTTTTTAAGTAAGTAGATTAAAGGGTTTCCTGCAAACAGCTTACATTTTTTAATTTTATTGTAATTAAAAATATTCTCTGGAAACTTAAACATATGTTCTCAAGATATATTCTTAATGCAATATAAATAGTAAATTAATAAAGAACTTTCCTTTTACTTTTTTAACCATAATACCAATACCAGAAGTCATAAAGGAAAAGACTAATTACATTAAAATAAAATCTTCTATACCAAAATAAAAAGCAAACATAAAGTCCACAATCAAATAACACACTAGAAAAGCATCAGCAACTGAAAACAGGGCCATAATATCTTTAATATGCAATTAATTCTGACATATCAGTTTAAGAATCACTCCAGCTGAAGCAACCATGGGTGGCAAGCTGCTTCCTCTCTCTCTCTCTCTCTCTCTCTCTCTCTCTCTCTCTCTCTGCCTGCACCTGCCATCCTTGATGTTTTTGCCGACCATGCCATAGGTCTAGGCCTTTGGATGGCAGCTACCAGAATCATGGGTTTTGTAAACAAACTTTTATCTCTTTATAAAATCACCCAAGCTCAAGTATTCCTGTTAGCAAGGCAGAAACAGACTAAGACATCTGTTGGATCCTATGTTCCAATTCTAATTGGCAAAGATTTGTTTGCCACAATAGTAAGTTTACTGACTGCACACCAAATCAAGTCACCCAACATGTCACCTCCACAATGCAGAAGTAGGCTCTAAACACAAAGGAAAAGAGTCATTACACCTGGTCTTCCTGTCCCAAGACAGAGGGGCAGTGCAAGACGAGCAGGAAAGGCACAGTGTTCCTCACAACCCGACCCATCAGTGCAAACCTATGTATCATTAAAGTTTTAAATCCACTAATAGACATTCTTTGATTGATTGCTCTTCCATGGCGCTTTTCTTTTTTCCTTTTTTTTTAAAGAGATTTTTGAGATAGAGCACATGTGCTCTCCAAAGAGACAGAAAAAGGCAGAGAGATAGAAAGCAAGAAATCACCCCCTGGGGGGATAGCCACAAAGCAATTCCTTCTCCTCCATTCTCCTTTTGGGATTTTGGGCACACACTTACACATGCCCGGTGTGAGTTTCAAGCCTCCGGATCTGGGCCTGAAACCACAGTTGGCCATGTGAGGGCCCAGCAGTGTAACTATTATGCCATCTGCTGGTCTTGTATCTTTCACAGCTCTTTTCTGTGTTGTTATT
This sequence comes from Tupaia belangeri chinensis, assembly GCF_000334495.1. NCBI lineage: Eukaryota > Metazoa > Chordata > Mammalia > Scandentia > Tupaiidae > Tupaia > Tupaia belangeri. The sequence goes on along the minus strand of NW_006159525.1, from coordinate 11,356,421 downwards.
TCGTTCAAGCCTTTGGGCAGAAATGACTGCTAGTTGCAGCAAGTTGCTAACCCTAGAGTATTAGCTTGGCCTCCAGCGAGCCGAATGAAGTAGCTAGACTATGACTTGGGGCCTAAGAGTAAATGCACAGTCTATGTATGACATGATAAGTCAAACTCTGATCGGCTTCCTAATAACGTCAGCTGACACTGACAGAGCAACATTTGGTAACTAATGCCAGGGTCACATACATCTCGCCTTCAACATGTTCACCTAGAAATGTTTCTCCAGTGACCACAGATTAACCCCATGGGCTGACCTTGTTAAGAACTTCAAAGGACCTGGCCTTGGATGATAGCATTTCTGAAAGATGCTCTTTTCCTGTAAATGACTGTTATTTGAAAGTATGGGGTGGGGAGGAAAAGATGCTTCCATTTATTTTGATTGACTTAATAAAAAAAAAAAATAGTTCTAGGAACAACCAAGGTAGTTTGGCAGCCAGCTTTATTCACCTTTTCAGCAATGCAGACAAATGCAGCTGACATTCATGTTGAAATAATTGGAGTATAAATTTCTTTCAAATACTTCTTTTTTAAAATAGAAAAGGGTCTATCCTTCATATGTAAAGATGACATTCATTACAGTTATCCATAAGGCAGTTTGGTGAAATGACTTTAATAACACTTGTTACAGTTTTGTGGAAATGTGTCTTTAACAGTTATCTTGCTGTAAAAGATAAAAAGAGTTTAACTCTAGATCCTTTCATGGAAATGTGTTTGCTTCAGATTAAACTTATAAAGTAGAACAGTCATAGTATTGAATGAAAATCTCATAGGGAAAGGCTATAGAAAGGATAGGCAATTCCGAAAAGTAATCACTAGTCTGTACAAAGCCTATGTGTTTTTTGGTTGTGTTTTGGTTTTAGCTACTTATTTCATGCATTAGGTAGACTCTAGTTGTGTGTTTAATGTTTTTAGCACCTTCAGGGTCTTATGCAGTGGTGCCTCTCCTCCATTTGCTAGCCTGCTATCATTTAACCAATCTATATCTACCAACTATCATTGCACTATTTGCTAAAGTGAGGCTGAAGAGATTCCTCTGGTAACTATAGGTAACTATTTTCAATGCACATATGGGTCATGACTTTCCTGATGACCCAATAGAACAGCAAAAAAAAGTTTTCTAACCTTGGCAATTCTTGGTTCATTCTTTTGGCCCCCTGTGAGTCTGATGACCTCATGGAGCAACTTCTACTACACCCACACTCTCAGTCCCCTGGTCAAAACCAACTGAGATCTTTTTTTATTCCCCCATATTAACACTAAGTAAGCAAATCTTAATAGTCTCAAATGATCTATGTAGAGGAGTAGAATTAAGGAAGGCAGAGCTGAAAAGAAAGCCAAGCTTCGCCATAGCGAAGGCTTATCTACAACTCCTTGTCAGAAGCTTGTCTTTGGGAATCTAGAATAGAGCATCTGTCTGTTGGCAGCAATACATGTGAAAAATAATGATATTAGCACTTCCAGTTAAAATAGAAATAATGATAATGTTTATTTATTAATTCTGAATAGTGATCAAATCACTAGTTCTGAATAGTAATCAAAATAATAAAGCATTATTCAAGTTAATAATAATTCGATAGATTTTTTTCAGAGTCATTAAATAGATTCTAGAAAAAAGAATAAGGGAAGAGGCATTTTATGATAAAAGCATGAAAAACAGAGTGCTCAAGAGGCACTGAAAACAACACCTATAACACCTTCCCAATTTTGCCCTGCACGAAATTAAAATAGCTTTAGGGGCCTGACTCTATCTTATGTTTTATTGAGAAACATCCAGATAACTTATTCCCATTGGTCATTAGCAAGCATATGGAAGTATATTTGAATGACCTAAAATGATTGTCTACACAGAATCAGAAACTCCTTAATCATTTCCGGTTAAGGCCACAAAACAAAAGATTCCTAAGATGGGTCATAACTTGCATTGTCCTAGGGCTTATTTATTTTAACCTTCCCTAAACAAAAAAGTGGTTTTAATTCTGTTTATGTTACAGAAGCTTCCCATCTGCCATGTCTAGAACAACCATATTATCAGATAATGTTAATTTTTGCCAACACATTAATTATTAACTACATTTAATCATTTTAATAATGGTCCTCTTGAATTATTGAATGAATATAATCCCCCAATACGTCATTAAGACATTTGGACAATGCTAACCAGAGGGCATTTTGCTGAACACTGTCATACATTAGGAAAGGCAAATTTTATATATAATAAAAGAATAAGGGATTTGAAGAAATTAATAAATGTTTTAGAACAAGAGATTATGGTTAGTAGGAGCTGGGTGCTTTATGGGAGGAAATATTAAAAGAGACAAGAAGAACCTGAGTGAATAAAAAATAAAAGATCATGCTAGCCAGGTGGAGTGGAGATCCCACATGACTGGTGACTTAAAAACCATGCCAGACTCATGTGTACGCGTGCTGAAAATTCCAAGAGGGGAATGGAGGAAAAGTATTGTGGCATGCCTATCCTCCCTGGGGAGTGATGTCTCACTTTTTCTATCTCTAGCTCTGTCTCTTTCTGGTGAGTGCACATGCCCTATGCCGCATCTAAAAATAAAAATAAAAAATGAAAGACCAATAAATCAACTTCTCCAAGTTTTAAATTGTTTATGAGACAACAAACTCCTCTGCTTTTCCTAGCATATCTCTGGCAGATTTTACACTGAGCAATGCCTTGCTTTTCTCTTATTAGAATGAGAAAGGACAGGGACCAAAGGATTGTACAGTGGTTACGTCACTGACTGGACCCCTCATAGTCGACCAAGGTTCAAGTCTTGGACCCAGCGGCTTGGAAATCACACTGAACGTGTCTGCATGCACACCCAAGTTCCCTGTAGGAGAATAAAGGAGAATAGATTGCAGCGTGGCCATCCCCTCTCAGGGGTGACTTCACATTTTTCCTCTCACTGTCTCTGTCTCTGTCCAGTGAGTGCCCACACCCAAAGATAAAAACCTCTTAAAAAATAATAAAAAGAATGAAGAACATGAACAGACAGAGGGGACAACTGACATCTGGGTCCCTTTTGGTGTGGTTCAGTAATTTCACATGTTCTATAAGCCTGCTTTCTAACAGATAAGCAAAACCCACTAATCATTGAGTATCTTTTCCTCATCCCTTACCTTTGCAGTGGCCAACTAGCGCTTTTTATGTATTCATTCAAAACATATCTATTGAATATAAATTCTTTAGTGGATATTCAGCTAGATCTGTGTGGGGTCAGCACTAACTCAGATGTTCACTCTGCCTGAAGGAACTTAGCCTATTAGAATAGTAAAACCTGAGCACAAGTCACTGTAATACAGAGTAGAAAGTGAGAGTCTTTGCAAGAATGGAAGATTAAGAGATTTGCTCCTGGAGAAAAAAAAAAATAAGAGAGAATATGTAAAGGGCTCAGAACTTCAGTTATATCTGAAAAGAGATTTAAAATCAATGAATTGGAAATTATTTTGAACTGGCTTATTGAATCCTGGCTTCCTCCCATGTTCCTCCAACACCCATGAACATCCCAGTTACTACATTCGATCATGCTAAATAAAAGCAGTAAGTTTAGTAGATACAACTTAGGTTCTTTATGCATCTGGATGGTACCTAGAAGAAAATAGTACACTAAATGGTAATCCCAAACCATAGAAATATCTTGCCTTGACACCTCATAAGAAATCACCATTTTCACTCAATTACATTTAGTTGTCATGCCATGGACTTCATCCTACAACACTCCTAGTTTTGACCACTCTAATGTCAAGAGCATTTTTCATGATATGACACAAATATTTCTCTGTAGAGAACCACTAGAAAACTTTTTTTCTGCATTTCTACTTCTAACAGTAGATGTATTTCTCAGACATTACTAGCTTGTTTTTTTATTCTCTGAAGGTTGTGAACTGTGGAACTGATCATGTTTTCTTTTGTGTATTTACAACTAAATCCTCATCTCAGACAATGCCCCATGTCTTCCAGAAGTAGCCTCAGAGATGCATAGCACACGAGAATCATGGAGCCACTCTCAGCATGATTCACTGGCAGCATGGATACTACCTTACATGAGTTCACCTTATTTTTTCTTAGTTCATGACAGCGTCAATTATGTGTTCTATAGACTGTTTTGCTCCTAATAAAAGAAATATATGAGCTTATATTTTAAAAGAATAGAGATTCATTAATCTCATAGTTTGTTTTTAGAGGAATGACATCTTCTGAAAGGTCTTCTTGATGGTGGAAACTCCCTAAATAGTTCCGAGGCAGGGAAGGGCATCATTCGGCAAGAGTTTGCATACGTCTGTGTCTCTGTGTTTCTTCTCTGGTCTCTCTTTCTATGAAGTTAACAGGATTCAATCACCTAGGCCTCAAATTAAGTAACTCAAAGAATTTGCCTCTTTATCCCAAAGTCAGATTTGGTGTCCTTTTAATATCGTCACAATGGGAACCAGATCTCAACACATGGATTTGGGAAGCAAATATTCAACCATTGTGCATGTATCATTATCTTGTATGCAATTTTAATAAAATATGACTATCTTTGACATTAGATAAATTATCTCAGGTGATGAAAACATAATGCTGATAAAATTGCCCAGCAAAGTGTATCTGCTATGTTAAACTTTTAGAGAGAACATGAGTCTACCACTGGTATTTGCATAATGACTGCAAATCTGTGCACCTTAAGAAACATTTAGCTACTGATGAGACTGCATGCTGCAATGCTTAACATGTAGGGTTTAGAGTCTACTAGGGTTGAGCTTCAGTTCTGCCATTCATAGTTGACAGACCAAGGGAAAATTACTCAACCTCTCTATGCTTTAGTTTCATTATTTATAAAGTAAGAATAAAACTAGTATTCAGTTCGTAGGTTTCTATGAAGAACAGACAGATTAAAGAAAAGATTTGATAAGGTGCCCAGAAACTAGTAAACAATATAAAAGCATTCATGCCATTGGATGTATCAAATCTGAATTCTTACTTGCATCATATCTGCCATATTTAAAACAACTTTTAAAAAATTCTTGCCTATTACAAAGGAATATAAAGTTCTCTATTAGGGAAAAAATGTTATGAAATTTTTGCTTTATAAAAATATAGAAATAAATATAAAGAATAAATGTAAGCTGGGAACAGCAGTTGGCCTAATAGCCATGTTGCTGGACTCCCATGGAGTCGACTGCAATTCAAGTCCCGGACTCGGTGGCTTAAATTCATGCCAGGCACATGTGTATGCATGCCCAAGATCCTGAGAAGAGAATGGAGGAGAAGGGATTGTGATATGACCAATCCCCCCAGGGAGTGATTTCTCGCTTTCTGTCTGTCTCTGTCTTTCTGGTGAGAGCACGAGCCCTATAGCAAAAACTCTCAAAAAAAAAAAAGAAAGAAAAAGAATAAATGTAAGCCATCTTTAGAAAAATTCTTGCCTATTGTACACGTAAGGCATCATTTTTTTCAATTTGATCTATACATTTAATTCAATCCCAATCACACTCTCAACAGCTTGTTTAACGTATATAGGCAAACTGATTTTGAAGTTTACACTGGAAGGCAAAAACCTGACATAGTCAAAACAAGAGTGAAGAACAAAGTTGCAGTACCCGTACCTCATTTCCAGGCTTACCATATGGCTACCATGATCAAGGCCCTGTACCACTGGCAAAAGGACAGAGACTAGGTGATGTTTGATAAAGAAGTAAGTGTAAATCAATGAAGGATATATTTCCATCTCCAGTAATGGTGTGGAAAACTTTAGACAAATCCCAAAAGAAGGACATTCTACAAAAATACCTGACCAATGCTCCTCATAACTGTCAAGTTCAGCAAAACCCAGGAAACTAGGAAATTCCCACAGCCCACAGAAGTGTAAGAACACGTGATAACTAAATGTAACGTGGCATCATGAATGAGATTCTCGGAGAGAAATTAAAATTTAGATTGAAACTAAGGAAATGTGAATAAAGTGTGGATTTTAATAAATAATAATGTATCAATGTAAGTTCATAAATTGTGACAAATTATTATACTAATTTAATATGTTAATAATAGAAAAAACTAATAATGTACTGTGTATGGTAACTTTCTATAATAAATTTTTTACAAACTTTTCTGTAAATTTAAAACTGCTGTAAAGGAAAATATTGGATTGTCAGGAAAGTCATGATGGATTTTAACATAGAAAAATATCTCATGACGTTCTTGACAATCTGAGAATTATTAATAAATTAATAGTACATGCGTGTACTAATCAGTAAAAATATCTCACATTTTGACGTATTTACATAATGTGTCTCTATATAAACCTACTTATTTTTCCATAAAGTGTGTCTTTCTGGATATTCTGCTTCACACTCCTCTGCATTTTCTACGTTTTAGTATGTTATAAATATCCTTAATTTCAATCGTTATAGCTATTAATTATCACTCCATTGTATTATTATACTGTATTATTCCACTTTTTAACATTTCAGCAGTTTCCAATTGTTAAATAAACAACTCTGTAATTTATTCTGAAAATTTTTAGCATGTTGCAATTAACTCACTAGGAACATTTCTAGAGGTGAAATTGTTGGGTCAAAGTTTGGCATTCTCTTTATTCCTGATTAAATTATTTAAAAATTTACATGCTGCTATATTTATTAGAAACTTTGCCATAATATTATCGACAAGATAAAAAACATTTTTAAGATAAGTGATATTTACAAGTAAGTGCTCTTTAAGAAATAATCATGTGTCTTTGTTTTTCTGTTGCTGACAACTGAATACCACACTGGGTAATTTTTAAATAGAGGTTTATTTAGCTTATGGTTTGGGATGACCAAGGTCAAGGGACCACATCTGATAAGGGTCCTGTCATTGGCAGGGACTCTCCAGAGTCCTAGACCTGCAGGGTATCACATGAGGGAGAGCAAGAGGAGAGCATGTTTCTATGTCCTCGTCCCCTTAAAAAGCTACCAGGTGTCAGTCATAGAGGGCCCACCCTAATGACCTCATCTAATCCCAATCACTTCTCAGAGACCTCACCTTTCAACACCCTCCAGCACTGTTATAATAACTCCCGAGATTTTAATGCATAGATTTTTAGAGAATGCATTCAAGCCATAATAGCATGCAATACTAAGATGAAAGATATCAGACTAAACATGCTACTTGACTATACAATCTATTGTCACTTATATAGATTGTATAGTCAAGTAGCATCAAATATGCATGCTCATGTTGTTTAGAATGTCATAAAGAAATAAAAAGAAAGGAAGAATTGTAAAAACAGAAGGCATAAAGAGGGAGATAAACACTTGGAAAGAAGAGAAAGACCACTATGAAAAAATTGTTTGCAAGAGACTTTGGGCTATAAGAGGAACCACTAAGAAAAAATTGTTTGCAAGAGACTTTGGGCTATAATAATATAAAATACTGAGATTGCTCTGAACAAAAGGAATATCTATCTAAATAGTTGCACACTTTTCCTGCTCCCATTCTAGTCAACATCCAAGAAAATGATTAAGCAATATGTTAGCCCTTCTTTCTTATTTATTTCATTGAGATAAATAAATAGCCAAAAGTCAAATATCCCATTTTGTTTCTCTTTCTAATGTCTTCTTCTAGTTTTCCTCGAAACATTTTTATGTTATGATTTAATTAATATACATACTCACTCATCCCAAAATCATATTTCATATGTGTACCTATTATAAAGACATTATTTTGCATAATGTTTCAGAGTAAAAAGATGGACAATTTAATACGTATTTAAAAACAACTAGTAGAAATATTATGAGATGTCTAATATTGAATATAAGAAAGTTATATCTATCCTTAATTTGATTATTTTTAAAGAGATATTTTATTTAACTTTATTTATTATTATTATTTTAATGTTTCCAGAGAGAGAACAGAGACAGTGAGAGAGAGAAAGTGAAAAAGTAAGACTCCAGGTCCAAGACTCTAACCATGGTCAGCCATGTGGGAGTCCACTGCCCTTAGCCACCAAGCCACACGCCAGCCCCCCTTAATTTGATTATCATACACTGTATTAATGTTTTAAAACCCATACAGTATTCCACAAAAAAAAGATACACATTACCTAAATATAAACTGAAATCATCATTATAATATTAATAATAAAGTCACTGGCCATACAACAGTTCTATCTGTACTTCCTTTCTTACTTGGAACAAATATCTCTTGGGAAATATATGCACTGTAGTAGGGAATGACATTATTAGAGAGGTAGTCGGTTAAGAGCTGACCTGTCTAGGTCCACATGTTGGTTCCATCACTATATAGTTGTGGTACTTAACCCCTGTACTATTAGGTTACTTAACTTTTCTCTTCTTTATTTTTTATTATTATTATTTTTTTTGGAGACGTTTTTGCTATAGGGTGTGTGCGCTCCCCAGACAGACAGAGAGAGACAGAGAGATAGAAAGTGAGAAATCACCCCCCAGGGGGAATGACCATGCCGCAATCCCTTCTCCTCCTTTCTCCTCTCGGGATCTTGGGCACGCACACGCGCCCGGCGTGAGTTCAAGCCACCGGGTCTGGGTCTCAAACCATGATCGACTACGTGGGAGTCCAGTGACAAAGCCATTACGCTAACTGCCGGTCCCTACTTATTTATTTTTAATTTGATCTGAATGAGACAGAGACAGAAAAATAGGGAAAGTGAGAAAGTAAGCCATCAGGTCCACGACTCAAACCATGGTTGGCCGTGTGGAAGTCCAAAGTCTTAACCTCCTGCTGGCCACAGTATCTAACCTTTCTATGCCTCAGTTGCATAACCTATAAAATGTAGACATTAATACTTCCTACCTAGTGCTGCACCACAGCCTGGTGGGTATGGGAAGAAGATCACACACAGTCAACTGTGTGGTTCAAGTCCCACACCCGGGAACTTTAAAAACACACCTAGCTGTTGAAGATATTTTATAGATTTATCAGCTGGACTAGGGAGGAATGTTCACATATTGAAATATTCACTTTGTAAGCTAAATAATGTGATTGAATATATAAAAGAAAATGAAATTTTAAAAATGAAAAAAAAAAAACAAACACCTAGCATGTGTGGATGACCCAAATCCCTACAGGATGAAGAAATGGAGAGGAAGGGACTGTGGTATCACACCCTATTGGTGGGGTGCTTTCTCTCTCTGTGTGTGTCTGTCTCCCTCTGACAAGCTCACATGCCCTCTCTGGCAAAAATAAATAAATAAATAGTACCTACTTTGTGGGTATTGTGAAGCATAATAATTATATATCACATAATACATAACATGACATTGTATTTAACATAACATATAATGCATTATATATACATTATATATGTCATATATATATTTTACAGACACATTTATATATTATAACAGTGACTGACTCATAGCAGCACTCATTGTGTGTTACTATTATTATTAATTTCCTAGAAATATCTTGCAAGGGAAATATTGTTATAGAGAGAGGAGCCAAGGCTCCAAGAATCTTCAAAAGTTCTCAAAGGACTCCCAGCTAATAAAGGACGCACCTATGTCTGAAACCCAAGCATATGTCCATCCTTTGAATCACCACATCCACTCAACAGTAACTAAGGTGATGATAGTATAGCAATGCATTTCACAGGCTTTGTATTAGCAGCAAGTGACCCTTTTTCTAAATATGTTCACAAAACCATATCTCAGGAGTGATTTGTTGCTGCATTACTGAGATCCTGAGAATGTGTGTTTAAACAATACACAGAAATATAAAACTGGAAAAATTAAAAAGTAGTACAAGTCATAGAAACCAGGGAAAAGCCCTACCTGTAAAGCAGAAATTTCAAGATTTCTTCAACACACTGTATGGACAAATTAAAGATAAGAGGCTGATTAGCCAACACACAGTTCCGGATATGTTCAAGCAAAACCCACACCCAGATGAAAGAGAGAGTGAACCAGACTGAACACGTCAGCATAACATAAATTGCAAAGAAGGGGCAGTCAGTGAAGCAGGGCTGTAAGGCTGATGCTGGGACCGATGAAGCGGGGGTGATGGTGGGTGGCATTCCAGAATGCATACATACAGAAAGCGCTGCAACAAAAAGAAGGCATTTCCTCAGAAAGGGTCATTCCACCCAAACATACGAATTAGCCACGAAAGTGGAGGCAACGTCCCCGTGTTTCCTAACAATGAGAGCTCTGATAGGAAAGGAAGAAATGTCTACGTCAACTGCCTCAACAAGAAAGAGAAAAAAACAAAGTCCTTGTCAGAGAAGCAAAATGTCCTAGTTTCAATTCTTCTGCCTCTTTACTTCTCACAATTCACACCCCTATGTAGTAAGAACAATTATTAGGAATTTTAAAATATCCTTTACCCTCCTCTGAACTAGAAAGATCCAAGAAGGGACCACAAAATACCTGTTCAAACTCACCAAAATTTTCACTATTAGAAAATTTCAAACCTATCACACAAAGAGATTTCAATTCAAAGGAAGTAAACCAACCTTAGAAAACAACCATGCACTCCTTAGTTTCTCCATGGATCAAATTTTCTGCAATTAAAGGGAAAATAATTGGGAAAAAGTTGAAGAGATTATGCATCTATATTAGCACTAAGAAGCTTTCATATGAGATCTAGAAGAGATACCCATTTCCAAATTTAAAACTGTAATGAAGGCAATGGAACCTTATTAAAATCACCTGAAACCCTAGATTAGTCAATAACTGAAAATGAAGAATTAATATCTAAAAATAATGAGAGTAAGGGTGAGGTACATGGAAAAAAGTATCTTAGGACTGTGGCATCTGTGGAAGAGTAGTTTCAGAAGGAGAAAACATGAAAAAGATGAGAAGCAATACTCAAAATAGCATAAGGGAACTTCCTGAAGGCAGATTTGAGGCTTCGTTCAAGTCAGAGGGACTCTTAATTGCCAGACAAAGCAAGAAAAGAGCCACATTTTATAATGTATGTGGTAGTTAAATTTTTAATACATTTTATTTCAATTTCTTTTATACATTCAATCACATATGTCACTTAGCTCGCAAAGTGAATATTCCAACATGAATACAACTCTCACCAGTCCAGTTGGGAATACTATACACATCATCCTCAACAACAGTAACCCATCTCTCTGTCCCACAAATACCCACCCTTCCATTTCTCTCCCCAAACCTAACCTAAACCTAACCCTAACTCATACCCTAACCCTGAACATAATCCTAACTCAAACCCTAATCCTACTCCCTAACCCTAACCCCAACCCTAACTTAACCCTAACCCTAACTCAAACCCTAACCCTAATCCTAACCCTAACACAAACCTTAAACCTAACCCTAATTCTAAACCAAACCCTAACCCTAAACCTAAACTCTAAACCTAACACTAACTCTAAACTAACCCTAACCCCAACCCTAACACAAACTCTAGCCCTAATCCTAACCCCTAACCCTAAAGCCTAACCTTAACCCTAACCCTAACTTAACCCTAAACCCTAACCCTAACCCTAAACCTAATCCTAACCTATACTCTAACCCTAACCCTAACCCTAAACTCTAATCCTAACCCTAAACAAACCCTAAAGCTAACCCTAAATCCTAATGCTAACCCTAACTCTAAACTCAACCATAACCCTAACCCAGATGTAATCCCTAAGCATACCCTAACCCTAACCCAAAGCCTTACCCTAACCCTAACCTTAATAAATACCTAACCCTATTCTTAACCCTAACACTTACCCCTAATGCTAACACTAACCCTAAATCCATCACATATGTCACTTAGCTCGCAAAGTGAATATTCCAACATGAATACAACTCTCACCAGTCCAGTTGGGAATACTATACACATCATCCTCAACAACAGTAACCCATCTCTCTGTCCCACAAATACCCACCCTTCCATTTCTCTCCCCAATTCCCTCCTCAGTCTGTCCTTCACCCACTCTCTTCTCACACTGCATCTGGTATTTATAACCATTTTCTGTGTTTCTATATCCTCTAGTCATTCAGTATCGGCTATTGAGTGCAGACATTCAGTATATATTAAGTGACAACATACAATGTCTCTCCTTCATAGCCTGGCTTGCTTCACTCAGCAGTAAATCTTCCATATTCATCCACTTTCTGTCAAAAGCCAGGGTCTTGTTTGTTTGTTTATGGCTGAGTAGTATTCCATAGAGTATATGTGCCATACTTTTCAATCCATTTATCTGTTCATGGGCATGCTAGTTAATTTTATATGTCAACCTGATGAAGCTAGGAATGTCCTGATGGCTGGTAAAACAGTTACAGGGTGTGTCTGTGTCAGCATTTCTGGAGGAAATTAGCATTTGAGTTGATGACTGAGTAAAGCATATGAACCTCATAGATGCAGGTTCTGTGTCACCCATCAGTTGAGGGCCAGAATAGAACAAGGTGAAAAAAGAGTGAATTCTCTCTCTCTCTTCCTGAACTGGAACATCTGTCTTCTGTCTTCATTCATTGGCCTGTTTCTCCAGCCTTTGGAGTCAGGGATTAACACTGGCAGCCTTTGGCTTGTGCTTTCCTGGTTCTTCAACTTGCACATGTCAGGCTGTGGGGCTTCTTAGCCTCTGTAATTGCATGAGTCAATTCCTGTAATATAATTTCTCTTTTACATGTGTATTTATATATTCTATTGATTCTATTTCTCTGAAGTACTATAATACAATATGTATTTCAAAAATAAAGACCAATTTCTATTTCTATTGCAGAAATAGAAATCTACAATTAACATAGATAGAAAAAGAAGATTGTCTACAAAAGATAAAGTATAAGTTTTACATGAAAATTATTTTCATAACACACAATGACAGAAGGCAATGACACAATTTCCATAGAGCTTTGATGAAAAGTGGTTGTGAAATAAGAAATTTATAGTGAGCTGAGAAGAGAAATGGAAAGACATTGTCAAACATGGAAAGTCTAAGAAGATATTGCAAGCAAATATGGTTTCCAAAAAAAAGCCTGCAAGTCTAATTAACCTAGGAAAAATTTTAAAACTACATAAATACTAAACCTTATGCATTGTATTATTTGTTGGGGATGTTGTAACAAGGTGCCATAGACTAGAGAGTTTAGAACAATGGAAATATATGTGCTCAGGGTTCTGGATGCTGGAAGTTTAAGGTCAGCGGTCAGCAGGATGGGTTTCCAAAACGTCTCTCCTTGTCTTGTATGTAGCCATCTTCTCTCTTGTTCTCACGAGGTCTTCCCTCTGTGTGGTCTGCATACTTCTCTTTATCTTTTTAATGATTTTATTGAGGTAGAATGAATCTATTTTAAAAGTCATGTGTTTAATGTATACAATTTGATGAGTTTGGACACTTGCGTACCCCAATCAAATCCTTGCCATAATCAAGACAGTAGACTTACTTATCACCTGCAAAAGCTTCTTCGTGTCTATTTGTTTTTGTTTAATTTGGGATAAACTTACCATGCTTGCTACTTATAAATACACCAGTTATATTGGGTTAGGGCCTTCTATAATGATCTAATTTTTTAATTCAGCCATTTAACAACACTTTGGCTAAATACATTAAAGTTTTAGTATATAAAAAGGGAGGTGAGGTGAAGTGGGGAGACGCCACAGCCCTCAATGGACATAAACAACTGTATATAGGGGGAAAATGTAAAACTGCCATTTCAGTCATGAATAATTTTTAAAATTTTTATACAATTATTTCTTCCATTTTATTTATTATTATTATTTGTTAATTTGCTTTAGGGTACATGCACTCACCAGAGAGAGAAAATGAGAAAGCAAGTCATCAGGTCAAGGACTCAAACCACAGTTAGACATGGTGGGAGTGCAGCACCTCACCCACCTTGCCACCTGCTAGCCCATAGCCATGAACAAATTTTAAAGATAATGTAAAAAGGTAAAATTTGACTCAAAAAAAAAAAAAAAAAACCAGAAAACTGAGGAACTTTATAATGAGATACTACTACATCAACTGGTCAAAAGTATTTGAAAATGAAAAATGGAGGACTTTACTTGCGTGTGTAGACATCTCAGTCAGAGAGGACTCTTTAACCATTCCAGATCATGGCAGTAAGAAGAAAGCTGTGAACTCTCACAACTAGCAGAAGCCTGGTCCTAAACCCTGTCGTGAACTCCAGGATAGACGTAAGGTTTTCCTGCCCTCTCTTTCCCCATTCACAGGAGTTGTGATTTTGAGAGTCACACGCCCTGGGCTTGAGCATTCATGACCAGGCTTTTATCATCACACAGGTTGGTTAAAAATGTTTAGACAACGGGCCAGCAGGTGGTGTGCTGGTTTAGGTGCTGGACTCCCACATGCCCCACCATAGTTCAAATTCCAGATCTGGTGGCTTGCTTTCTCACTTTTCCTCTCTCTCTGTCTCTGTCTCTCTCTGGTAAGTACACATGCTCCATATCAAACGTAAATAGTAATAATCATTATGAATAAAATTTTAAAAAAATTTAAAGAAATGGCTAGACAAGAGGCCAGCAGGCGGTAGAATGGTTAAGGCACTGGACTCCCTATCCAACCATGCAAGCCCTGGACCTGGCAGCTTGAAAATCATGCTGGGTACATGAACGTGTGTGCCCAAGATCCTGAGAGGAGAGTGAAGGAGAAGAGATTGTTGTGCGGCCATCCTCCCTCCATCCCCAGGGGTGACTTCCCTCTTTCCTGCTGCCTGTCTCTCTATCTCTCTCCAGCATGTACATATGCCCTATGGCAATAACTTAAAAAATAAATAAAAAGAAATGGTTAGATAATCCAGGTTAGGCCAAACTAACCTCCCAAAGAGACTTTTGCTATAATTACAGGGGAATAAAAAGGTGCTCCCCTGAGATTCAAAATATTAAAGTAGATAAAAGCCTCAAAAAATTAGGTTGTTGGGATAGTCATGACGTATTTTTCTGTTTTCTGTATGAAAATGTGTCATGACTTTCCAGATGGCCCAGCAGATGTTCAGAGCCCACCCTGGCTATGTAATGTGTGGAGTCCGATGGAAAATGGAAAACACCAGGAGTTTCAAGTTGTCGATTATTATGGGATGAGCTGTGTCCCCTCCTTAATTCACACATTGAAGTCCTTGGCCCTGGTACTTCAGAAATGGCACCTTATTTGGGAACAGGGCCATTGCAAATATAATTAGTCAAGTCACAACAAAGTCATTAGCTAAAGTACACCCCAATCCACTAGAAGTTGATTCTTTATAAGATGGGGAAATTGGTACACAGACCAGAAAGTCTAATGTCAGAGGGTACATGTACCACACAAGGAACGCAAAAGCTGACAGCCAGCTGTGAGAAGCCAGGGGAGAAGCCTGCAACACATTCTCCTTCACAACCTCAGGAACCAACCCTGCTGTCACCTCCATCTTGAATGACACACCAATTCCAAACTCCAGGGCTATGAGATGATCAGTAAGTGCTGTTGAAACACCCCAGGGTGTGGTACTTTGCTATGGTGGCCTTAGCAAAGGGAGACAGTGGCTGCAGACTGATAACCGAACACAGGGCCCTTCTCAGGTGGGGCTTGGTGCCAGTGCACAGAACGTACACATCCTCTAGGCCAGCCCTGCCTGCAGCTGTCCCCACCAGGTGCAAAGGGAAAGCAGATCTGAGGCAGAGGCAGCAGGAGAACAAAAGAAAGCCTTGAAGCTACTGTGTAAGCTTTAAATCCAGAGAGCCCTTCAAGTCTCAGCAAAGGAGGTGACAAGTGTGAGCAGACATCCAAGTGGACTCTTAGGGAAATGCCTCTGAAGCTTAAATAATTGGGGAGGTCGGGACAAGGCAGGCAGAGTCTTCCATTTGCATGGCTCCCCTGACACGTTGAAAATGGTGAGGGATGGGAAGAGAATTGGTCTGAGGATACTCAGATTGCAGATCAGCTCAGAGGAAGTCCTGGCCAGGCTGGTGAGGAGTCCCAGAATAAAGAAGTCCAAGGGACTCCACATGGGGTGGGATAGCCTAACTCTAGTACACCAGCCTGACTCAGCCAATGGCTGGGAGCAGCAAGTGTGCGGCATGGCCACCAGCTAAACGCTCTGAAGGACCCAGAACTGTGCAGCTGCTGGCTTCCTGTCAACTGCACTAAAACTTCAAACCTTTATCTTAAAGTGACATTGAGTGGCACAATCAAAGGGCCACCAGCATCTACAGGCTGCATGGGTCCACTTCTCCACACTTTCCATAGCTTCTCTTCCTGAGGAGAAAATTAGAAGAAAGAAGTTAGTGAGATAAATGACAGCCCTCCTCTCTGCGTTCAGTCTTGAGGCTATACCTGATGGTCATTCTCTCCCTGGTCCACTATTTAAAAACCTCCTTCCATGTCATCTGTTGTCACCTCAGCAGGTCTTCATGGGTCTCGTGTTGGTGTGAGACACGCATTTTTTCCTTGGGACCCTGAACACTCAGTCACATCTCCATCCTCATCTCGGAGTTTCTGGATGAATCTGTTGGTGGTTACAATGCAGCGGGTGTACCCATGGATATCCACGTGAATGACCCAGGTTCCACATGTATTCCTCTATTGTGTAAAAGTAGCCTTCCCTCCTCTGCCTGGTCAGTCAGTTACCCTTGGAACTAAGGCCGTTCTTATTCTCATCTGTCGGTTGCTGGACACAGCAATCCCAGGTTCTCTGGGAGAAGCCATAGCTTACGGTGCAATAGAAGCTTGATCCTGCATCTTAGCAAGAGTGAATGATCTTCGAGAACTTCCGACCTTGCAGAATCCAGAACTGTAGGAATAGGAGGTAGAAATCATCCCACTGAGTCAATAGGAATAATGGGAAATGTATGGAAACTTGTTTGGACCCTCTTTTCTGATTTGGAATAGACAATAATGCATTCATTGGAGCAACAGCCACATGCCATGTACTTGAGGCCCAATAAGTCTACTCTAGCGCTAGTACCACCTCCAGTGCAGCAGCCGTGATCACAGCTATGAGCTGACCTTGTCTGTAGTTACTCTTCTTTCTTCTTTTTTACTTTCCTTTTTTTTTTTTAGAGCTTTTTGCTATAGGGTATGTGTGCTCACAGAGAGACAGAAAGAGCAGAGAGACAGAAAGTGAGAAATCCCCCCCTCCTCGAGGTAATAGCCACATCATAATCCATGCACACATGCCCAGCGTGAGTTTCATGCTGCCAGGTGGGGGACTGAAACCACAATCAGTCACATGGGAGTCCAGCACCTTAACCGCACTCCAGTGTTTAACCACTACGCCACCTGCTGGCCCATCTGTAGTTATTCTTAAGGACCGATCCATCTTGGTTCTGCAGGTGTCAGACTGGATGGGACCTGCTCCCTATTCCTTAAAGATCTCTAATGCTATCATTAAGTTTCATCATTCCCCTGGGCTGCAAGATTATTTTGACATATTTTCTTGTGTTGTTTTGTTGCCAGATGATGTATGTGCTTACCAGAGGGAGACAAAGAGAAAGAGAGAGAGAGACAGAGAGAGGGAGAAGGAGAAAGCAAACCCAGTGGTGCAAGGTCAAGTCACAATTTCCTCTCCATTTCTTCATCCAATCGGGATTTGGGGTACTTGCATGCATGCATTTTCTGTTTGTCAAACCACCTGGCCTGGATTTGAACCAAGATCAACTGTGTGAGATCCAGCTCCCTTAAGCACTAGGCCATGGACCAGCCCTGATTTACTTTCTTGGTTGGGGAAGGGAAGGAGCAAAAAATGGCCCAATATTAATCCTCCCATCATGCTCAAACATTGGTGAGAACAGACCAGGCCTGGTGTAGATCCAAGGCAGAGAGCAGCCAGGACTGTTCACTAACTACTCTTACAGCATCCACTCTCAAAGAGAAAGCTGGAGTGCCCCGGCTACATCAGGCTCTATGCCTGTACCAACCTCTACTGCTACTTTTACGCAGATACGTACCATGTTATCACATACATATTGGACTTACCCCAAGAATTCAAAGATAGTCATCTCTATTAGGAAACACTTTGAGCCAGCCAGCGGTGTGGTGATTAAAGCAGCTGGATCACACATGGCCAACTATGTGGTTTGAGTCCTCAGTCTGGCAGCTTGAAAAATTCTCTGGGCATGTGTGCATGTATGCCCAAAATCCTGAGAGGAGAATGGAGGAGAAGGGATTGTGACATGGACATCTCCCTTGAGGGGGGATCACTTTCTCTCTAGAGAGTACTTACACTTTATAACAAAAACCATTGGGGAAAAAAGCAGGTTAGGGGAGGAAATCTTATAAGTAATTCAAAAAATGGTGACCGTTTTCATTTTCTTTGGTGTTTTTTCTGTATTCTCAAGATGATCAAAATGCAAATATTTTGCAATTGTGTGGAAAAGATCTAACAGTAGTTACTTTGAAAGAGAATTGGGAAACTTCCCTTCTGATTCTTGGCACCCAGAATGGGCTACTGATCATAATCTAGACCATTTTAAGAGCTCTGGTAAGAGCTTCAGGCTGTCCAATTCTACCAAGTTGACAGCCACACCCCTGCTACCGGGCTTCATACTTCTGCATCACCTCTGAAGTGTCCCATCTGGTAAAGAAAATGTGGAACATTCCAACAGTCCCAGCATAATCGCTTTCCCTCTGACCAAGGATGGAAAGAAACATGATAGTGTCAAGGAATAGTTGCATACTTTGAATAACCAGGAAGTCTGTCACCTGGAACAACATTGTCTTCATGTAGACAATAAAAATACTTCATAGACTTAATGTAGTGTCCTGGAACCCAGCAAATAATTTCCCTAAGGATAAGCTTTCCCCAAACTCAGCAACACAGGCCCCTTGCACATCTATCACAGGAGGATCTGAAACGTTCAACAAGCTAAGTATGAGCTGAGCCACCAGAGCAAACCAGCATGCTTAAAAATAACAATGAGGATAAAAAGGATAGTAATTATAATCTCTCCAGTGAAAGAGAAGGTCACTGTGACCACCAAAATGCATGCCAAATATCCTTCTTCTTTTTTACTTTCCTTTTTTTTTTTTAAGAGCTTTTTGCTATAGGGTATGTGTGCTCACAGAGAGACAGAAAGAGCAGAGAGACAGAAAGTGAGAAATCCCCCCCCCTCCTCGAGGGAATAGCCACATCATAATCCATGCAATAATCCATGCACACATGCCCAGCGTGAGTTTCATGCTGCCAGGTGGGGGACTGAAACCACAATCAGTCACATGGGAGTCCAGCACCTTAACCGCACTCCAGTGTTTAACCACTACGCCACCTGCTGGCCCATCTGTAGTTATTCTTAAGGACCGATCCATCTTGGTTCTGCAGGTGTCAGACTGGATGGGACCTGCTCCCTATTCCTTAAAGATCTCTAATGCTATCATTAAGTTTCATCATTCCCCTGGGCTGCAAGATTATTTTGACATATTTTCTTGTGTTGTTTTGTTGCCAGATGATGTATGTGCTTACCAGAGGGAGACAAAGAGAAAGAGAGAGAGAGACAGAGAGAGGGAGAAGGAGAAAGCAAACCCAGTGGTGCAAGGTCAAGTCACAATTTCCTCTCCATTTCTTCATCCAATCGGGATTTGGGGGACTTGCATGCATGCATTTTCTGTTTGTCAAACCACCTGGCCTGGATTTGAACCAAGATCAACTGTGTGAGATCCAGCTCCCTTAAGCACTAGGCCATGGACCAGCCCTGATTTACTTTCTTGGTTGGGGAAGGGAAGGAGCAAAAAATGGCCCAATATTAATCCTCCCATCATGCTCAAACATTGGTGAGAACAGACCAGGCCTGGTGTAGATCCAAGGCAGAGAGCAGCCAGGACTGTTCACTAACTACTCTTTGAGCATCCACTCTCAAAGAGAAAGCTGGAGTGCCCCGGCTACATCAGGCTCTATGCCTGTACCAACCTCTACTGCTACTTTTACGCAGATACGTACCATGTTATCACATACATATTGGACTTACCCCAAGAATTCAAAGATAGTCATCTCTATTAGGAAACACTTTGAGCCAGCCAGCGGTGTGGTGATTAAAGCAGCTGGATCACACATGGCCAACTATGTGGTTTGAGTCCTCAGTCTGGCAGCTTGAAAAATTCTCTGGGCATGTGTGCATGTATGCCCAAAATCCTGAGAGGAGAATGGAGGAGAAGGGATTGTGACATGGACATCTCCCTTGAGGGGGGATCACTTTCTCTCTAGAGAGTACTTACACTTTATAACAAAAACCATTGGGGAAAAAAGCAGGTTAGGGGAGGAAATCTTATAAGTAATTCAAAAAATGGTGACCGTTTTCATTTTCTTTGGTGTTTTTTCTGTATTCTCAAGATGATCAAAATGCAAATATTTTGCAATTGTGTGGAAAAGATCTAACAGTAGTTACTTTGAAAGAGAATTGGGAAACTTCCCTTCTGATTCTTGGCACCCAGAATGGGCTACTGATCATAATCTAGACCATTTTAAGAGCTCTGGTAAGAGCTTCAGGCTGTCCAATTCTACCAAGTTGACAGCCACACCCCTGCTACCGGGCTTCATACTTCTGCATCACCTCTGAAGTGTCCCATCTGGTAAAGAAAATGTGGAACATTCCAACAGTCCCAGCATAATCGCTTTCCCTCTGACCAAGGATGGAAAGAAACATGATAGTGTCAAGGAATAGTTGCATACTTTGAATAACCAGGAAGTCTGTCACCTGGAACAACATTGTCTTCATGTAGACAATAAAAATACTTCATAGACTTAATGTAGTGTCCTGGAACCCAGCAAATAATTTCCCTAAGGATAAGCTTTCCCCAAACTCAGCAACACAGGCCCCTTGCACATCTATCACAGGAGGATCTGAAACGTTCAACAAGCTAAGTATGAGCTGAGCCACCAGAGCAAACCAGCATGCTTAAAAATAACAATGAGGATAAAAAGGATAGTAATTATAATCTCTCCAGTGAAAGAGAAGGTCACTGTGACCACCAAAATGCATGCCAAATATCCTGTTGGCATAACTTCTTGGCCCTGTGCATCTTTAAATCCAGAGTCAGGCTGCAGCAAACACCAACCCCAGCTTTCACTTGCTTACCCTCAAGTGACTGCCAATGGCTCAGGTTGCAAATTTGTTTATATTTAGAAGAACAGGTGTGTGGCCCAGTTCTAAATCAAGTCAATGCCCTGCTGGTGTCATCTTGATGCATTTTATAGAGCTGGAGTGATTTAATATGGAAAGGACGACACACCTACCCAGACCTGTGCTCAGGGCTGCACCTAACACATGGAATTTTATGCTGTGATTTTGTTCTTTCCAAGTTCTGTTTAGTGTCCCCTCACTGCGTAAACCTGCAATATAGATTTTTATAGTGGTTGCTGGTTTCCTGAGAAAAAGAATCAGAGCCCTAGATTCTAATTAAAAGAGCAAGTGTCCTCTTGCGTCTTTCCTATGCAATCTGGGGATGGTTTATAATCACTGATCTTCAGTTGGCTTGCTCTTTAATAGGCTGATTGCTATGAAATCCAAAAGACCCCATACAGGTAAAAGTGCTCCACAAACAGTCCTCCAAAATGCAAAATACTATGAAGCATGCAAAAGACTTTTCAAAAGCTAAATACTCTACAAATGCAAAATAGTAGAACAATTGAAAGTGTGCAGCAACCAATGACAGAAATGTCAGATATGGGATGGAAAACAAGACCAGGTATTCCTGAGGGAAGCTACTTTGTAGCCATCTCCTTTAATTGCCATTTGGTTAAGAATTCTGATGAAAGCATAATGTATGACAACTGGAAACACTTGGTTACATTGTAAGGTTATCCAGCTAATGTCTAGCTCTGACTTACCCAGGTCTCCCCAACACTGTTCAGAGTGCAGGGAGCGCACAAGATACTATGGATCAATCTGTGACCTCCTAAATAAGCCAAGTAGAAGGCTTTTCAGTGGGGGAGATGTGGAGGAAACATTTCCATTTCATGTCATCTATTTGTACTCTAATAGGGATGGATATGGACTATTAAAATCTGGGCAAATAATGCTAAAATATTTTTTAGAAAGAAATATCCTGACTTTTCATTGAGTAATTTCCTCCTAAGTAACTCTTAATAAAAAGTTTCCTCTACAAGTGAATCTTTTATCCCATGTTAGACCTTCCACTGAGTAAGTTAATAAATGCAGAAAGAAATCAGCCTTCTCAAGCACTCGTGAGAAGCATGAGTCTTGAAATTCACTTGGACTTTTTCATGGTCATTTCATCCTCACTTGTGGTTAGATTCTCCTTCATTGCTCTGAAATATAAATAAGAGAGAACTGTCACTGTCAATATGCCAGCCTAAAAGATTCGGAATCCTACCATCGTAAAATCCCAGAGCGGGAAGAACACTGGGAGACTCTCTAGCCTCTACCTCCCTCAGAACAACAATTCCCCCAGCAATGCCCGGTCTGCTCATGGTTACTACCCACGCCCAACCTCCACAAGGCCATTCCTGGCTCAGTACTTGAAGCTACCTGAGGCACATGGTCCCAGAGTCTGTGCACTGACCCTTTTTTTGACTGTGTGCTTGCATGGCCTGCAGGTGCTAATCTACCAGACCCTGCGGAAGTTCTAACTCTCTCTTTCTCTCTCTTCACTGCTTCAGGGCTGAGAAATCCTTGGTGGCTTATCATCATGCAAGCGAGTAAAGCTTTGTTACTGTCCCGCAAATACAGGAAACATATTCGACAGGGACAATGACATGCATAAAATACTGTAAGTTAGTTCTTAGGGCTTTTTAAATAATGAAGCAGAACATTTCCTTCGCCTACTTCTGCTTGATTGTTCTTTTCAAACAAGAGATACAACATCTTTGGACAGTTTAGATGAAAGCGCATTTTAGGCAGATCAAAACAAGTTAAGGAAGTGAAAGCTGAGACTGATGAGAATGGGTGAGAAGATGGTCTGGCAAAAACAGGTGGGTGGGAGACTGACAGCAGATAAAGAGGAGGGCACGGTGAGTGTGAGAGAGGTCAGAGGCAAACGCGAAGACATACTATCACAGAGAGAGGGGGAAGTAGGACAGTAGGAGGGAAGGAAGAAAGAAGGAAGCAGAGAAGGAAGAAAGGAAAGAAGACAGAGAGGAGGGGAAAAGCAGTTCGAGGTGAGTAAACTGGTCAGAGATGAACTATTCCATAGGGTCCAGGCTGCCTGTGTGTTGCGACCCTACATGCCACAATAGTAATTGTTAATAAGAACTTGTTTCTATCTCCCAGACATTATTGAAGTACTTGAGACGCAGGTCTCACAACCATAAGAGTTTGATTCCACTATTTTCTTCACTGGTCATTTTTATTAATACATGATACAATGTCTTTGCAGCCTGCTCACCTGCCCTTCTGACTTCTCAGTATAGTATAACAGTGAAAGAGGTATGCTTTCTAAAAACACCACACTGGGGACTTTTTACACCAAAAGGAGACATTCCCCAGGCTTTTCAAGGTCTGTTCCAAAGATCTGCAGCCAGGCCAATAAATAGATGAATACATAAATTTCCATATCTTTCCTCTTTTTTGGGGGGGAGATATTTTTGTTATAGGGCATGTGCCCTTATGAGAGAGACAGAGAAACAAAAGTGAGAAATCACCCCCAGGAGGATGGCCATGCTTCAGTCCTTTCTTCTTCTTTCTCTTCTTGGGATCTTGGCCATGCACACACACATGCCTAGTGTGAGTTTTTTAATCTGCCAGATCCAGGATTCGAACCACAGTTGATTACATGGGAGTGAAGTGATGTAACTGCTATACCATCTGCTGTTCCCCAAATTTCCATATCTTCCTACAGCTTTTCCTAGTTGTTTTCAGTTTTCCTCTTTCCACTTCTTCAAAACTTTAGCAAATTGAGACCAGCAGTTGGTGTAATGGCTATGCCGCTGGATTTCAACATAGTCAACTGTGATTTGACCCCTGGACCCAATGGCTTAAACTCATGCCGGGCACGTGTACATGTGTGTCCAAGATCCCAACAGGAGAATGGAGGAGAAGGGATTTTGATGTGGCCATTGCCCCTGGGGGGTGATTTTTTGCTTTCTGTCTCTCTGACTCTGTCTAGTGAGTGCATGGGCCCTATAGCAAAAACCTCTCCAAAAAACAAACAAACAAACAAAAAATTTAACAACATGTTGAGAAAAACTACATAAACTCTTTTTTTTTTCTTTTTTTTTGGAGAGGTTTTTGCTATAGGGCACATGCACTCACTAGACAGAGACAGAGAGACAGAAAGCAAGAAATCACCCCCTAGGGGGGATGGCCACACCACAATCCCTTTTCCTCCATTCTCCTCTCGGGATCTTGGGCACGCACACACACGTGCCCAGCGTGAGTTTAAGCCACTGGGTCCGGGACTCGAACCGCGATCGACTACGTGGGAGTCCAGTGACATAGCCATTACGCTAACTGCTGGTCCCTATATGAACTCTTAATACTTCCTTTATATTAATATCACTTTTGTATTCATCCATTCCAAACAAACAAATTTCAACCATAGCAGAATAGAGTCCCAAGCATGCAGACTTTTTTTAAAGTATAAAATATAAAGCACACAAACTTTGTTCTCTTTTCAGTTTTTTGCTATAGGTCACATGAACTCACCTGAGAAGTTTAGATGGGGAAGTAATAAATCACCCCCAATTTTCCCACACACACATACAGGGTGATGGCCACACTATCATCCCTTCCCCACTCTCCTCCTGGGATTCTGGGCACTTAGACACACATGCCTGGCATGTTCTTCAAGTGCTGGGTTCACGGCTAGAACAGCTCAGTTGACTATGTGGAATTCAGTGCCCCAACCACCAGGCCACCCACTGGCATAGGTGGTAAAAGTTCCAACCACAGACAAAGTTTCAAGAAAAATGAAAGACATCAAGTAGACTGTACACCATACTCTACATTCATACTCTTTGCTTCCTGGGAAAGAACCACTAATGTGGCAATACTGAGCTCTCCTAGTGACTGTGGACTCCACGGAGCCCACGTGTCCACAGAGGCAGCAGAAGCAGAATGCAATCAGTCAAGACGACATAGAACTTGGTTTGACTCCATGTTTATAACCATAGTCATCACTCTAGGACCTGACAAACCTACACTCTACATCTCCTAAGAAATGACGAGCAGAACCAGAGTCTAGATGCCGGATCTGGCTCCATACCACCCAGCCACCTGCTTCTCCACACCTGCTGCTGCCTCTTCTCTCTAAACTGACCATTAACCAATTTCACTATCCACTGAGCTTCCTATGAGCCTTACAGAAGTTGAAAGCAATACTATGTCTAGTAGCACTAGCAGATTGCACAATCTATTGTAGAAGTTAAGTTTATTTTCTTTGGTGATATTTCAAAAAGTACTTTGGAAATTTAAAGCTAGCATTTATTTCTGCTTCAGATCAAATTCTTGTTTTGCAATCTGTTTAGACTAAGTAGGAAATAATAAGAGAAGAAAATGACAAAAGCTAGTAATAAACACTGTTATGTATATAACAAATGTAGCATTGTGTACATCAGCAAATGTTTAATGATAAGTGAATTTGATTAATCATTGCAACAGTTTTGAAACTACTTTTAGCATACCTCTAGAAACCCCTTCTGAAAGTATTTACCAGTAGATGAATACTTTCTAATGAATCACATCAAAGGAATATCATTTTATTTTCTATGAATATTTGAAATTAACCTTAGCATTCATTAAGGAAAATTAAATTATCTTAGGTACTTTAAACAAAATGGCATTAATTTAAGAAATCAGTGACTTAGAGAGGTGTTG
The DNA here is from genome assembly GCF_000334495.1 of Tupaia belangeri chinensis. Lineage (NCBI taxonomy): Eukaryota > Metazoa > Chordata > Mammalia > Scandentia > Tupaiidae > Tupaia > Tupaia belangeri. The sequence continues at coordinate 11,330,717 of NW_006159525.1, read as the reverse complement.
AGCAAACACGAGATAGGGAGAGTGATGGGAGGACACAAAGGAAACAGGGCTGATATGCAGAGAGAGAGCAGAAGCAAGCCATTGCTCCGGGCTAGAGTTTGCAGCCTATATGTGCTACTGAGCTGCTAGAGATACTGTCAGCTTCTGAAAAGCGAGCAGGGAAGGACAAACCGTTTAGACTGTATCTATTTAGGTGTTACCTAGACAAGTGTGTTACTGCAATAAAACTATAGACCTATTTTGACAGTCCACCTAAAACCTCTTGATTTAACCTTTCATGCATCCTGTACAAACTGACTGTTTACTGTGAAATGAAAGAAATAGGGAATTTGGTTAGGGTTTTTTTTATACTTGTTTTTGTATTTAAAAGTGAAAAGCAGGAAGCATTGTCTCTAGCCAATTTTAAATATCACTTTGTTCTCTTGTTTCTTCTGTATTTGATTTTTAACATTGTCTTTTTTTTTTTTTTTGCCTTAAACTTAGCTCCTTTTCAAATTGGGTGATTTGCCATAGTTTCTTTGAATGATAAAGATTATAATACCTGCTTCTTAAATGGATTGTGAGATTAATTATTGAGTGAGGAGTGTTAAGCTGTTAGAAAAGAGTTTATTAAAGAACAATTCCGATTGTAAAGTGTCACCAAGACTCTAAGAATGTCATACTAAGTCACTTAAGACGGACAGAGCAGATGAGGTTCACACTTTATTATAGCTCTTATTACAGATAGCAGTTATTTCAAGGAGATTGCTTTATTCTGATTCCTGCAGTCAATTTTGAGGTTGATGGCATTTAATTTTATGTATGTATTCAGAAGGAAATGAAATGGCTAGATGGTGACATACATTCAGGGGTTTTCTTTTATTGGATTGAAAAAGCAGGTACTTAGACTTGCATTACTTGTTCGAAGAGGGAAAAAAAGCATGATCTGCTCAAGTTTCATGTTGGGTAAAATAACAACATTTTGGAAATTAATTAATCTTATCCAGAGCTGCAGCTGCATTACTTTACATTTGATCAAATGCTGAATGTCTTCTGCCGAGCTCTTTTCTCTAAAGGCCCAGATGATGGTGTTACATTTAGGAGGAGCTAGTTGAGTGATCCTGTCCATCAACACAGTAGGGAATCTGCTGAGCTCATAGATTAAAAATCCTTAAAACAACGTCCATCTCCTTAGAGGTTTTCTTAAGTGCACACAGATTCATGCTGAAGTTTCTCTCTCCAGAGCCCAGAACAGGGCCCTCTGTCCTCTTTCCTTGGCAGGTCTCTGTCTGGACATTGAATACGTTTAAGGCTATGTGGTGCGAAAGGTTCCTTTAGCTCGTAGGAGGCTTTTAAGAGGAGGAATCATCTCTAAAAGGTCAAGTTCAGGAATCACATTCACGTGTGGAATAAATATTAGCTAGCAATTAGGACATGGATTATATTAGTAAGATTATATTTAAAACAAGCCAACCTCTCCAATACAGAATTCAAATACAGTCCAATTAGTTCTTGGAAATTTCCTTGAAACACCATAGCACTGTCACTGAAAATATGGGATCTGGAGACAGGTATCCCATCTCTGCCAAATAGTAAATGAAAGATTTGGGGTACACTTAATCACTTGGAGTTTCAGTTTGTTTACCTTATAAAACTAATATAGTAAGAGTGTCCATTTTGTAGTTAGAGGGCCATTGCAAGGATTAAATGAGTTAAAAATCTGTAAAGAACTCAGAAGAGTGCTTGGCAAGCAGTAAGCACTACATATGTATTTGTTAAATAAACAAATTCTTTTCTTGAGACAGGAACGTCACTCCTAGCTCTGTACACACAACACACGCAAGCGCCAATGCTGAAGCAATAAATCCTTCTGAGAAAGAAAATCATAGATTCCCAGAGCCTTATTTTCAGAATCGCTCATGTTGCTTCCAGACATTGGCTATTTAATCCTTCCAGAAGAAGCAAGAGAATTTACGCAAATAAACCTCTCCTTTTACAGAAGAGAATGCTAGTATACAGGAAGATCAAGTGTTTTCCTTGAAACAGGAACTCAACCCCTTCTCCAAGTTGATTCTTTACCAGACTCACTTACTGTTAGGCATAAAGGAATACTAAATGGATACAAAGAAAAACTGAAAGTGTTAAGTTCAAACCAATTTAAGAAGTCAACATACACATAGAGAAACTAATCCACTAAGTGATACTTATAAACTTTGCAAAGACTGGATCTTCTCTGATTGCTGCAAGAAACTAAGTATCTAAGTACTGCTGAATTGACTTCAGTTTCCATTCAAATTTCCTAAGTGAAAAAAGCAATTAAACCCATAACTGGCTTAAAAATATTTAGTAATGCAAGTCCCTTTAAATTTATACTAATGTGATTTTACTCTGCCAGGTACTAAAAAAAAAAATTATTAAGGAGAGTCTAGGAGAGTATATAATGTGTATAGTAGTGAAGCCCCTCATTCTGATTAGAAATATTACCTGTTCAAGATACTAAAAAGGCAGGAATGAATGTTGAGAAGACATTCTGGAAGGGATGACAGACATGTTCAACTTTTCCTTCCAAATAGCTCCTTGATGAGTTGTGAAAACAATAATCTTCATCCATAAATGTTTCTCTATGCCAACTCCTATTTGTATAAGACTACTTGGATTTACCTAGTCAAGCAAAACGTCTTACAAGGAGAAACAAAGGGAGTAACTGAAGAGGGAGGAAGGGAAAAGAAGAAAGAGAATTTTCAGTTATTTCCAGGTTAAAACATGATTTTTAAAAAATTGGTAATTTTAGCACATATTTTCCTGATCCCAAAGCCATGTATGCTCATTGCACAAAATTCAGAAATTAGAAAATACAGATGAAAATCAAACTTACTATAATTGTTGGACTCCATGAGAGTATGTGTGTATCTCAAGCTTCATCATTCACACCTCCTCCCAACACACACACACACACTCCCACACACAGGCACCTGTGCCTATGAACTCATATAGATTACTATATAAGAATGCAGTTTTTAGCTTAGGTTTTCACTTTATTCTGAGTCTTTTTCTAAGCCCTCAAATGTTCTCCACAGATTTTTATTGTCTCTACTATAATTCAGCAAATGAATTGCATAATTTATGCAGTGACATACTAATTGATGTTCTCGCTTTTTACATAAGATAAATAACACATGTATTTGTAGATAGTTATACAATTCTTTGTATTATTTCTTTGGGAGAATTTTCTAGAAATGCAAATCCTGGATCAAATTATATGTGTATTTTAAAACATTTGATACACTATATTGTACTTTGTGTTTTCTCTGGTTTTTTTTTTTGTTATATTTAAATATTTATATTTTTCCCAATCTAAAATGGTCTTCATTTTATTAAACAACTGTTTATCTGTTTAACTCATAATCTTATCTTCCTTATGCTATTTCCCACACTTTCCTTTTGGTTATTTTCTATTACTATCTTTTTGAAGAATTAGATCATAATTTGTATGTTCTACATAAGATAGTGTTTTCTGCTTTGTTTTGATTAAAAAGTATACATGATAGCATATTTAATTATATTTTTCATGTAAGTTTATAATATTATCATATGAAAAAATTTATCAAGACCTTTTCTGTTCAAAATATATCAAGAAGCTTTCATAGGGAAAGTATTTTTGGTTTATTTTTATAAATGTTATATGAATGTCAGGGAAGACCACATTCTCTTTACACAATGAGACATCATTTAGATCCAATAGGATGAATTATTACATTTTTATTCATTTTTCTTTATCCAATTTTGCTTTTTTATTCAACTCTGATTATCTTTATGTATTTGCTTTTTCCTAGCCTATGAGTAGTATGAAGATATTTCAAAACATTTGTGGAAGGACTAACAGGGGCACAATGGGATCCTCAGAGACAATCCCACCTGGGAAGTTCATAGTTCACAGTTTGTGTTTAGAGATTTCCCTGAGTACACTGGGCATGTGCATGCACATGATCTGGTGCTGTCTGAAGACAGGGGTGGGTCACAGTGTCATGATCCAACTGGGGTATTCTCTCTCTCTCTCTCTCTCCCTCTCTCTCTCCCTCCCTCTCCCCTCTTTCTCATCCATAGAGGAAATAAACTTTTTGAAATTTATGGAAAATGGAATTGAAGTATGAGTTTCTTTTTCTCACAGTATACATTCTTCCTGAACTTTTAAAGGCCCTTCATTTAATATCTCCCATTCAATGTTTTTTAACCTTTAATTCTTCTGATTATGATATTTACAATGCCTCTCCCAATTGCTATTTGCCAAAATTATCTTTGCTTTTTCTATCATTTCCAAGGTTTAACTGTCACTGGTTTTATGTGAGAGACCTATATATATATATATTACTATCTACTATTCTGATTTCAGATCTTTTTCTTTTTCTTTTTTAAAATTTTTGCTATAAGGTGCATGTGTTTGTCAGAAAGAGAGAGAGAAAGAAAGTGAGAAATCACTCCCCAGAGGGGATGACCACCGTACAAGCCCTTCTCCGGTCTCTTCAGGATTTGGAGCACACATGCCCAAACGCACTTGGCATAACTTTTAAGCCGTTGAGTCTGGGAATCAAACTGCACGTGCGGAATTTGGTGCCCTAAACTCCACACCCCTCGCTGGACCAATCCTTTTTTTTTTTAGTACTCAACACTAAATTAATATTTAATACTCAACATTTATTCTGATAATTAATGTTTTGTTTCTACTTTGTTCTGCTGTTTCAGGAATCTAGTTTTCATTATTTTGTTTTCCTTTCCCTTTTTTTCTTTTCTTTGCTCTGTCAAAATTCCAAAGGATGATGATCTTGTAACCACATCTCTTAAAGAAGAAAACTCCAGCTATTTAGCTGGGTATGTCTTCGCCTATTTATGCTGCTATGAAAGAATGCCTGGGAATGGGACCAGCAGTTAGCGCAATGGCTATGTCTCTGGATTCCCACGTAGTCGACTGCAGTTCAAGTCCTGGACCCAGCGGCTTAAACTCATGCCGGGCACGTGTGCCTACATGCCCAAGATCCCGAGAGAAGAATGGAGGAGAAGGGATTGTGGCATGGCCTTCCCCCCTGGGGGGTGATTTCTCACTTTCTATCTCTCTGTCTCTTTCTGTCTGTCCGGCGAGTGCACGTGCCCTCTAGCAAAAACCTCTCAAAGGAAAAAAAAAAAAAAAAAAAGAATGCCTGGGACTGAGTAACTTATCAAACACATACAGTTGTCTTTGCACCCTTCTGAAGGCGGAAGACCCAAGATAAAGGCATTGGCATCTAGTGAAAGCCTGCTTGCTGCTTCATCACGCTTCAGAAGGGCCAGAGCATGAGAGAGCAAACCCACTTTCATGAACCCTGTCGATAATGGCAACAGTCCATTCATGATTGCAGAGTCCTCATGATCTAAACTCCTCCCATTACATTACACCTGCCAACACTGTTGCATCAGAGATTGAGTTTCCAACACTGAAGCTTCTGGGAGACACATTCAAACCATAGCAGTATTTATAGGGATTTCAGAGATCTGATCCTGTCTGTCACAACAACCTCTAAGCATCATTCATTCCTCTCTTCAGCTACATGGTTTCGGTACACTGGAACTACTTTGTGTTCTTAGCTACATGAGGCTGGTTCATCCTCTGATTTTATTTTTGTTGTTCCCCTGTCTGAAATGTGATGGCTGTGGTTTGTCACTTGGCTAAATTTTGCTATCATTTCCTCCATAAGAAAGGCTTCTCTGAAATGTCCTCTGAACCTTCTAATGTGTTCTCATGATATGCTTCATACCTCTCCCTGTGAGCTCTCACAGAATACATTTTGCTAGACAAGTTTATAAATAGATTAATGTTAGAGAACCTTGTGTTTATCATTGTGATATTTCTTTATGAGAGATCTAGCAATTTACTAATACAAATGTAGAACTTTCTATTAAACTGAAAAACAGCTGCTGCCATTTGGACTTATAAGCTAAATGGTTCTATCAATTCAGATAAGGGACATGAACATAATAAAAACCCAGCTACAGCACAGCCATGATAGTCAACTACTTGGAAGTATGGACAACAACAGAGCTGACATTCATGGGAAAGGAGTTGGCTGTGGATGGCCACCTGTCTGTTGAAACAATATGCTGAGATCTATGAGGTGATGTTCTACATTATCCCCGAATAGTCCACTCTACTTAGTCAGCAATGGCTCTAGCAATCGCTCAGCTACTATGCCAGAGATGGGAAGCGAGAAATGACATGGTGCCACCAGCTCAGCTCCGAGATAAACAAGGAAGCCTTGAGAAGCCGACTCTTACTTCCCTTCTTAGTACATTCGTGGCTCAGATCATGACTCTAGTTTGGCAAATCACATTTCTCAAAGCAGAGACTGAGCACTGAAACAAAAATGACAAATGATGCTGGGTCTTCACAAAAGCCCAATTTGTGACTTGAGCTGCTTTAGGCAGGTGCCATCTGCACACAGGACAGGCACAAGTGCCTTTATACAGCGACTCCTTAACAGCATAGGTAAAGCAGATCTCACAAAGCTCCGCACCCCAAGGGAAACAATTTGAAGAGTCTTGCCAACTCGGCAAACTGATCTCACAAGGATGCTGTGCTGACAGATATCGCCTTTTTCTGCAGAATTCCCACTTTTTAAAGTAACAGTGAGAAACATTTGCAACTTTTAAAAAAGTGAGAGCAACTGTCAAAGCAGAAATGAAAAAGAGTGGGAAGAATGTTTAAGGAACCATTTCAAAGGACACTAGGGGTTAGACATAATCAGGTCCTGAGGTTGGAGGGAGGCAAGGATGAAAAATATGCCATCAGACCTGTTGTGTCTCTTTTGGTCAAAAGGCAGAAAAGCTTATATTTATGGAGTCCAATCAGAGAAGTCTGTTATGTTTACTATTTGTGGCTGAGGTTTCCTCTTCTTCTCTCCAACTTAGTCAAGATTCTTTTGATTATAAGTGTCAAAAACTACAATTCAAACTTGCTCAAGCAAAATAAAAAAAAGAGAGAGAGAGAGTAGAAGAACAAGTAAAGGAGAGGATAAGAGGAAGAGGAAGGGGGAAGGAAGAGGAAAGGGAGATATTAAATAGTCTTCTCAACTGAATAATAGTCCAGAATTAGGTTGGGTCTGAAATACAGGTGATGTAGTGGCTTAGTCTTGATCATTTTACCCCGAGCTTAGATTTCATCTGTGTCAGCTCCACTCTCAGTTCGGTGCTTCCTTTTGTGTGTGAATAAGACTTCTTTTTGGGACCAGCAGTTGGCATAATGGCTATGTGGGTGGACTCCCATGTAGTTGACCACAGTTTGAGTCCCAGACCTGGTGGCTTAAACTCATCCCAAGAGGAGAATGGAGGAGAAAGGATTGCAGTGTGGGCATCCCCACTGGGGATGGGGGGTGGGGCGGAGGATTCTGTCTTTCTGTCTTTCTGTCTCTCTCTGTCCTTCTGGCGAGTGCACGCCCCCATAGCAAAAAAAAATTTAAAAAAATACTTCTTTATGATTTCTTATTTACATTCATTCATTTTACATCTCTACTTGTTTTTCAAAGTATGTATGCAATGCATAACAATCAAGTCAGTGATATTACCCTATACATCATATATATCGTTTCCAGTAGAGAACTTCACATTCTTTTGTTTTTTAAATGTTTCATTCCTTTGCCCCCCCACTCTCCCTCTACCATCCACTCTTTTCCCTTACAGAGTAAGACTTTTAAAAACTATGCACTACATTATTTCTATAGCATAACCTCCAAAAAATACATTTTTCATTCAGTATTTCCAAGAAACTTGGAACTTCTTGGTTTGAATTTGTCTGTCTGAGGTCACCCATGCATACTGGGGCTCAACTCAAACCATGGATGTAGAAAAGATTCCCAAAGTAATAAAGAGGTATTTATACCAGAAGAAAAGATAGATTCTAGAAATTCTAGAAAGGAAGGTGAGAATAACAGAGCAAAGTTTTTGTCATATCATTGTGTGGTATGTTAAAAGAAGATTAACCAGTCAGAAGGAGAGAAAAGCTCTCACTCTCTTTCCATTCATGAACCGTATCTCCATTCATTAGATAATAATTCATTGATTAAGCTCTTACTTTATGCCAGGTTTTAGAAAAGCACTGCAGATGCCATGCTGGGCAAAAATACACACTTTTCCTAACTCAAGGAGCTTCACAGAGTCCAAAAATAAAGAAAGCATACACCTTGTACTTGTATTATAATGACCCCATAATGAATTACCACTAGCCAAGTAACTTGTAAACAACAGAATTTTATTCCCTTCTAGTTTTGGAGGGCAGAAGTCCAAAATTTAGATGTTGGCATAACTGTGATCCCCCTAAAGTTACTAAGGGAGAATCCTTCCCTGACTCTCCCAGTTTTATAGCTCCTTTTCTTGTATACATTTCACTGCAATCTCTGTGTCCATATTTGCACCATTTTCTTGGTGTCTCTGTGTTTTCTTTTTTATAAGGAAAGTAGTTATTGGTTAGAAGTGAATATAAATCTAGAATGATTTCATTACAAGATTTTTAAGATGAAATTGCACTTCCAAATAAGATTACATTCTGTAGTACCTAGTAATCATGAATTTCTTGGTAATACTATTCAGCCCACCACTCAACTGAATATTTAATTGTAAACTGAGTGAGAGTGACAAAAGGAAAGAATGGGACCTTTTGACCTTAAGTATGTGACCTTATATTTACACTTCTTAAAAGGAAGTGTAAGTATAGAAGCTTTCTCTTGCTTTGTCACACACTTAGTAGCTAAAAATACAAAAATAATATTTATTTTGTGATGGTTAATCTAGGTGTCAATATGACTGACTGAAGGATGTCTGGATGGTTTACGGAAGCATTGTTCCTGGGTGTGTTTGTAAGAGTGTTCCAGAGAATATTGGTGTGTGAGTGAACCCAGAGAGGAAGATGTGCCTTCAAAGTATGTGTGTGTGTGGGTAGGTGGGACATTACCATTAGATCAGCCAAAGTTCAGGAGGGACAAACAGAGGAAGTGGAAGATTTCACTTCCTCTCACTGGACCCTTCTTTCCAGAGTGCTATGTGTTCCACTCCTGCTGCATGCACAGTTTATGTCTCCAATTCCTGCTCTAAGATTCAGTCCTTGGCTACATTCAGTTCCTATGGGTGCTTGGTTCTTTTACCCCTCTGGACAGACAGACTCCAAGTTTTAACTTTTAAACTCTGAACTCATATCCACAACTGCACCAAAGCAGTTGGCTTTTGGCCTCTAAGGACACTGAGGTTTTCAGCTTAGACATGGAGCTGCACTAGCTTCCCTGCTTCTGAGTATTCCAGTTGTTTCTCCAGCTTGCAGAGAGCCTATTCAGAGCCTTCTTAACCATGCTAGTATGTGAGATAATCTCCACAATAATGAGTTCTCTTATATGTATTTATCCTGTTGCTTCTCTCTCTCTGGAGAAGCATGATCAATACATATTTTAGGTTAGAACTCGTGTGTGACTGTGTTCTCTACCTATGGTCTCAAAGGATAAAATTAAGAGTTTAGTCAGAATGAATTTTAGATTGGAGGCTCTGGGGGAGAATCCACTTCTAAATCCCATTCAGAATATTAGAAGAAATTTTTTTCTTGCAGTTGTAGGACTGAGGTCCCTGTTTCCTTGGTGGCTGCTATAGGTTGAAAGTCTAACCTCCAGTGTGTCTGTATTTGGAGATAGGTTAAGAAGTCTCTGAATTCAGAGGTAATTGAGGTTAAATGACATTGGAATGGTGGGGACCTAATCTGATAGGATTGGTGGTTTTACAAAAAGAGGAACAGAGAATTTCTCTCTCCCTATGCCAGATAGATGAAAAGCCATGTGAGGATACAGAAAGAAAGTGACCATCTGTATTCTAAGACTAGTACCCTCACATAAACTAAACCTTTATCTGACTCTTTCAGCCTTCAAAACTGTCATAAAAATAATAAAGTTGTTTAATACACCCAGTTTACGGTATTTGGGTATGGCAGTCCACATAGACTAATACCCTGGCTGCCTGCTACCCACATTCCTTTGTCACATGGCTCCCTTCACGTTCAAAGCCAGCAGCAGAGAATCTTCCACATCTTGAGTCTCTCTTATGATTCCGGTATTTTTCTTCCAGAGAAGGCCAGCACCTTTTTAAAACTTAACTTGATTGAGTTAGGCTCACCAAGAGTAGTCGTCCCATCTTAAAGTCAGCTGATTTGGGATTATATCTGAAAAAATTCTCTTCTCTAACCAGGTTAGTTTCATTGAATAGCTAGGAGAAAGTGTATGTATACCAGAGGACCAAGGTTTTAGGAGTCATTTTAGAATTTTTCTACCACAGAAAATCAGGGAAAAATTGCCTAGGTAACGATGGAGCTGGAACCTATAGAACACCTTAAGTAGGTGAAGAGAAAAGGGAACAGTAGAAGCAGAATAACACAGAAGGGGAAGAGATTATCTTATCAAACTTAAAGGAGGTCTACATGGCAAATGTACAGAAAATGAGGGCAAGGTGGGACCAGAAAACCCAAAGCCATGTAGGCCTCAGAAAGACTACAGACAACAGACATTAGAGTCTTTCCTTCTGCAAGGAGTGGTCAAAACCTCAGGCTACTGGGGAATCACTCTCAGCCACCTAGAAAACTGTTGACTCTAGAAAATGCCAGAATAACAGGAACACTATTCTAAATAGTTTATAATTGATTAGGCAAGGACATCAGCCTTCATGTTTGGCTTCAGTTGTAGGCCTTGACTGTGTTGACATTAACCCTCTGCACACTAGTCACTAGTTTGCAGGGAGGGCCAGGGTGGTCTTGGGAAACGATAGTGAAGAACCTTTGGTAGAATGATTATATGACCTATCACCCAAGTGGGGGCCATTTTGGGAATGATAGAGGGCACTATAATAATCACACCGGGACAATAATATACTTAACCGGGAATTTCCTGGCTAAAGTGAGAATTATGACCATTTCAGTCTTTTGGAACTCAAGGCAGTGACCATACACCAACCAAAAAGAAAATTGTAAAATAATGTTTCAACAAAGTGAAGTCTTACTTGTGCCTGTTGACTACGTATCAATCCAGTGCACTCAGTGATAATAGACTTGAGTTCTCTGGCACTAACTGTCACTTTAAGAAATTGTTCTCACACCTCAATTTCCCTCTCTTGAAAATTAGCTTATTACTGTTTCTACCTTAATTCATTCCATGTGAATTCCATTTATATGAATTTATGAATAAGCATTTCTCTCATTTTTTCAATGTGCAAATGGCAAAATATTTCCTGTGGCTTTCCATTGTAATAACACTAGGGGGAAATTTGATAAGACAAACAAAAATTCCTAAATGAACAATAGTGAGAATTGTCCTGAGAGACTCCATATCTTTAAAGTCTGAGGCTGTTTAATCCTGGAGTATAAAGCCTAGACCGTGTCTTCAATCTCTGAGCACAATGGGTGTTCTCTGTAGAAATTTGGCCAGCTGTCACTTCCTCTGTTCTAGAGAAGAGAAAATCGGTGTTGATCTCACAAGGGTACATACTGCACCCTTCTGCATTTACCAACATTTTGCCCATTTCTTTCTTTCTTTTTTAATAGAGGTTTTTTTTGCACCCTTCTGCATTTATCAACATTTTGCCCATTTCTTTCTTTCTTTCTTTTTTAATAGAGGTTTTTTTGTTTTGTTTTGTTTTTTTCCATTTCTCAGAACCTACCTCAAATCCTATCACCCATGGGAATTTCGGGCTCACGATACCAGCTGGTGACTTTCTCTCAAGTTACACAGTTTATGCCTTTTGTGTGCCCCACATGAAGGGTATTTTATCATAGAACACCCTGTTCCATAAATTCCTATTTTTTACAATGTCCCATTTCTGTGTGTCTTCTTGTAACTAAATCCTTGAGTATAACAAATTAGACTAATCAGTTTGAACCCCTCACTTTGGGGGGCCCTCACTGCTGTGGGAACCAGGTGCCTAAAGTTTCATGCATA
>NW_006159525.1:11317656-11318737 GCF_000334495.1 Tupaia belangeri chinensis | reverse complement strand
TGTGAACTAATTGGAAAGCAGGTTTGAGGCTAGTGTACACTCAGCAAATCATAAGAACCCTGAGGTCAGCAGTGAGACAACAACATGCCCCGCCCAGTCCCTTTCACATGCATCATTAGAAAACATAGACTTGTATCTGTCTTTTTTGCCCTGAAATTTCCCTTCAAGTTCACCTTAACCCAAAAATCCCCTAAAGAGTACTAAGTGACCTATTCATTGTGGTCTACCCTATGCCAGTAAGATTTTAGGAAGACCTCTAAAAAATTGTAGCCTCCAACTGTCTATAACAGGTGTTGATAAACTTTTTCTGTAATTGGACACATAGTAAATATCTTGCAGGCCATATGTTCCCCACAGCAGTTACAGGATTCTGCCATTATAGTAAGAAAACATCATAGACAATATGTAAACCAATGAGCATGGCTTTCTTCAATAAAACTTTATTGACAGAAACAGATGTTGGGCTGCATCTGCCCCCTGGGTCATCGTTTGTAATCCCTGGTCTATGTTCATCTTACCAATATGTAACCCCATAAAATTACAAACTTCCTGACTCATAAAATGCTTTAATTTTGTATTTTTCAACCTCTCCTATTTTCTCCCTACCTTATAGCCTTATTCTCTAAGTAATAGTAACCTTAATTTTTCAAAGGATGTCCCATAAATTCAACCTTATAGAGGAAAATGTATGCTTTTCTATCTATAATTCAAACTTTATATTTCTATAAACCTGTCATATAATGCCTCTCACGAAGGAAGAAGTAATACAGTTTCCTTTAAATCTCTGAAGCCATTTGAAAATACAAACATATGTGAGGAAAATTGCATGTTTTGAGCATTTGTTGCAGCACTTTAGGGAGGGACATAACCCCATTACTGCTGACCTGACTCACCATGTGTTTGTTGACTTATCACATAAGAATTTGTGTGAATGAAAACATTTGTTTTGCTGTCTTTTTAGTAGTATTTTCCTTATGATGCTGAACTTAGGGGGCAAGATGAATTTCTTCTTTCTTGAAGTGACTCACATGCTTTCTAGATTTCAATAAATTCCTATTACTAGAAAAACAGAAAAATGTTG
>NW_006159525.1:11281315-11317347 GCF_000334495.1 Tupaia belangeri chinensis | reverse complement strand
CCAGGGAACTGTAGAATTTTTATGTTCTTCTTCCCTTAGTGAGAGTTTGGGATCAGGGTAAGTGAATTGTTGAGCTTCCATCAAAGCCTCTGATGACCTGGTCTCGTTCTCCAACAGCCTTAATGACTCAAGACTCAGTCTTGGGGAGATTTATTTACAAGGAAGCAGAGAACTTCCAGGACAGCTTTCCCATAAACCTAATGATTTTATCCTCTTTATACAAAGGATGCCTATTTCCTCTCTATCACCCTTGTTAGTCTGCATATTTTACCCCTTCAATCTTTTCCTTCACAGTCTATCTCTTTCAATTCCCTGTTTCCAGAGCATTTTTTCCTCATTTTACTTACTCGATTCTTATTGGATGCCTTTCTCTTTACTCCTAAACAATACTTCTCTACTTCAAAACTCTTCCCTTAGGCTATGTTTCAGTGTTTTAACTACAACTATCCCTGTGTTAAAGTTACCTATAATGATGTACAGTCAAGGCCAGATCAGAAGTTATGGGGAAAGAGCATATACCCCTGAGTTACATTGTGATGTAACAGCTGAAGAACTACTTGGAGAATTTGCTAGTCACACTTTGCTTGCTTACTAGCTGGCTCCTGCGATGGGGACTGCTTCATCCAAGGCTCAAAGGGGAGACATCCAAGTAATTTTTGCCTTTGATAATCTATATGCTTCTTCCTGCCTGTGACCAGGCCAAGTACAGAACATAAGCAATAGCAACACCTTCAAACACTACGTGTGAAATCTAAACCACATTGAACTCCCTATGGTAAAAAGTGTTCCTAAGGTCAAATGGATTTTCTTTTGGACACGGAGAAGTTGAAGCTTTCTTCAGAGTCATAGAACAAGTTGTAGCATGAAGACAGTTCCATAAACAACAGTCATTAAGATGCCAGAAAATAGAGACCAGCAAGTCCTGTAGTGGTTAACGCTCTGGACTCCCACATAGCCTACTGAGGTTCGAGTCCCAGATCCTATGGCTTAAGATTAATATAGGGCCAGCAGGTGGTATGGTGGTTAAAGGTGCTGGATTCTCATATGAAGGACCACGTTTGAGCCCTGGACCTGGTGGCTTGCTTTCTCATTTTTCTGTTCTCTCTTTGTTTCTGTTTGGTCAAATTAAATAATAATAATAACAAAATAGAGCTAAATAAATAAACAATATTTTGAAAATGTTTGTGGATAATGTAAAAATAAGTAAATGAAAGAAAAAAAAATAAAAATAAACAATTTTTTTTAAGAAAAGATTCATATGTACATGCCCAAAATATCAGGAAGTGAATGGAGGAGAAGGGACTGCAGCATAGCCCAGGGAGTGATTTCTCACCTTCCCTGTAGCTGTCTCTGTCTGTCTCTCTCCAGTGAGCACATGCACACTATAACAAAATGCTTATAAAAAAAAAAAGATACTAGAAAATCATCAAAGGATAGTAACTGACAATCAGGACCCTTTTTTTAAATTTTAAAATAATTTGCTCTCAGGGAGACTTGGGCCTGGCCTTGGCAAGTCTTCTCTTGTGAGTGTACCTTGAGGGTCTGGGATTAACTTTGGAACTATTGACACACCAGCCATGTGCTGCGCAGCGCAACTTTATCTTCCTTACTAAGTTGTATCTCCTTTGCTTGCTCCCACCTCATCAAGAGCTGAAAATTTGGTAGAGGAGTCAAACACCTGAAGTCACCTATAACTGCTCTGATCTTGGAGACACAGCCTCCAACAAGGACACGCCTGAGAACTAAGGGTGACATTTCCTCTTCCAATAACACAGAAAAAATGAATACTGCATCAGATGACCAAAAACCAGTGCAGATCTCAAAGAAACAGAAAAAACATGGGGGAAACTCTCACACAAGTGAGCACAGTGGCCTCTCACCAACAATGGACAGCACAGAGAAATATCAGGAAAAGAATTCCAAGCATTCATAGTGACAAAACTCAATGAGATGTTAGAGAAAACAAATGGACGATCATTTCCAGGAACTGAGAAAATCATTTCAGGACATGAAAGAGGAATTTCATAAAGAAATATACACCCTAAAAAAAGAATAAAACAGAATTTCTAGAAATGAATAATACAGTACAAGAAATTAAAATCTCCCTAGAAAGTATTAATAGCATTAAAGCAAAAACATTAACAGCAGATTGGACCATGCAGAAGAAAGAATTTCTGACCTTGAAGACAAAGTCTTCAACATAGACCAAACCACCAAAGATATAAAAGAAAAAGAAAAACATTCCCCCCCAAAAGACTAAGGACAACATACAGAAAATTCTAGACACCATAAAACATGCAAATATCTGTATAATGGGTATCCCAGAAGGTGAAGAATTTGCTAAAGGCATGGAAAACCTCTTCCAAAAAAAGCTATCTGAAAATTTTCCAAATATAGGGAAACATGGAAAAGTTCAGAAATAAAAAGGACCCCAAATAGAATCAGCACAAAAAGGTCTTCCCTACTGCACATCATAGCCAGATTGGTAAAAATCAAAGACAAAGATAATATTCTAACAATAGCAAGGGAGAAATGTCAATTATAAATATTATCCCATTAGGCTAACATCAGACCTGTCATAAGAAACAATGCAGGCAAGGAAAGAATGAAAAGATGAATTCAAAACATTAAAAGAAAACCAATTTCAACCAAGAATACTATATCCAGCAAGATCAACCTTCATATGAGAAGAACAAATAAAAGTATACTCAGATAACCAAAAACTAAAAGAATTCATCATTATTAGACCAGCTCTTTAGGAAGTACTGAGTAGCATTGTATCATGAGAACTAAAGAGAGACAAATAAAAATAAGAGAATAACAAAATGGCTGAGAAAATGAATAACAAAATGACAAAGATAAGTCAATACATATCAATAATAACATTGAATGTTAATGGATTAAATTATCCTATTAAAAGACACAAATTTGCTGAATAGATACAAAAACATAAACCATCTACATGCTGCTTACAAGAAACACACCTCACTGATAAATAGATTGAAAGTGAAGAGCTAGACAAAGATATTCCATGCAAATGGAAATAAAAAAAAAAAAAGGCTGGAGTTGCCTTACTGATATCAAACAAAATAGTCTTCAAGATGAAGGATGTAAGAAGAGACCAAGGACATGATATAGTACTAGCGGGACTTGCTCACCAAGAAGATACACTTGTAAATATCTAATCATCCAACACTAGAGCACCTAAATAAATCAAATAAAGGCTGTTAGTTCTCAAGTGAGAGAGAGAATGCAGCACAGTAAATGTAGGGAATCTCAAAACACCACTATCTCTGGGACCAGCAGTTAGTATAATGGTTATGTCCCTGGACTCCTATGTAGTTGATTGTGGTTCAAGTTCCAGACCCGGTGACTTAAACTCATGCCGTGTGCATGGGCGTGCGTGCCCAAGATCCTGAGAGGAGAATGGAAGAGAAGGGATTGTGGTGTGGCCATCTCCCCAGGGGGTGATTTCTAACTTTCTGTCTCTATGTCTCTTTCTGTCTGTCTGGCGAGCGTACGCGCCCTATAGGGAAAACCTCTAAAAAAAAAAAAAAAAAGCAGAGTGATATAAGATCTAAATGATACCATACACGAAATGAACTTGACAGACATTTACAGAGTATTTCATTCAACTACCACAAAATATACATTTTTTTCACTCCCACAAGTAACATTTTTTAAGACTGACCACATGATAGGGCACAAAACAAGTCTTTAAAAATTCAAATACAGAGAAACTACATGCAGCATCTTTTCCAATCATGATAGAATCAAACTTGAAATCAAATACAAAAAGAGCCCTCAAAAATACACAGACACACAGAAACTAAACAGCTTACCTCTGAAAGGCTTTACAACTACAGAAAAAAATTAAGACTGAAATCAAAAGCTTCATAGAAACCAATGACAATGAAAAAACAAGTGTTTATAACCGAAGGTGCACAGCAAAAGCAGTCATAAGAGGGATATTCTTAGCAATTAGTGCCCACAAGGAAAAACAGAAAGGTGGCAAGTAACTTAATAACACAACTCAGGGAACTAGAAAAAAAAGCCCCAAAATATTGTAGGAGAAAAAAAATAATAAAGATTTGAGCAGAAATAAATGAAATAGAGGATAAAAGAACTACACAGAAAAAAATTTAAAAGCTGGTTCTTTGAGAAGATAATAAAAATTGACACACTGTTAACTAGATTGATTAAGAACAGAGAAAGGAACCAGATAAATCAAATCAGCAAGGAAACAGACATTATTACAACAGATATGAGAGAAATACATAATATCATCAGAGAATACTATGAGTGATTAGATACTAACAACCAAGAAAACCTAGATGAGATGGACGAAAATCTGGACACATATAATTCACCAAGATTGAACCAGGAGGAAATAGAAAATCTGAATAGACCCCTAACAAGTGATGACATTGAATCAGTAATTTATAGTCTCCCAACAAAGAATAACCCATGCCCTGATGGCTCTACTTTTGAAAACTTTTAAAGAAGAACTAACCCCAATTCTTTTCAAACTATTTTTTTTTCTTATTTTTACCTCAAAGCCCTCATTTCTTATAAATATGAACCCCAATCCTTGTGATGGGCTAATCGATAGGTTTTCTGGTAGTGAACACAGGCCTCTAAACTTTTTGGATTCACAGCGATGGGAGTCAAAAACCCAGCAGGTTCTGGTCGTACTGGATGAGGATGTCTTTTGTCTTCTTCTTGGAAGCCTTATGCACATATTTCTGGTACTAGACTACCAGAGTTTAGAGACGGACTGATGGGTAGCATAAATCTGGGCCACATGGTTACCTCTCTTTACATGGGCACAGATCTCCACACCAGTGCCCACTCCTCGTCCAAGAGCAGGACAGATTCCTGTAGCATATATTGAAGCATGCATGACTCAATCATTTCCAGGGGCCACCCATTCACCTCGACAAGGCCATTGCCCCATTTTCAGTGCCTCATGGCTGTGGCTGTCTTCTTGTCTCCAAAGACTTGCACAGACTGAGCAGATCCTTGAACAGCATGGCTGCGGATGTAGAAAAAGAGATCCTCACTCTGGAGGTGCTGCAACAAGAAAAGACTTCCTCAAATTATTATAAAGATTCAAAAGGAAGGAACCCTACCAAATTCTTTCTATAAAACCTTCATCATCTTAATTCTAAGACCAGACAATCACATGACAAAAAAAAAGAAAACTTCAGACTCATATCCCCTGATTAATACCTCAGATAAGGGACTGATAATCACAATACACAGAAAAATCAAGCAACTTACCCATAAAAGAATAATAATTACAATTCAAAGATGGGAAAATGAACTAAGTAGACAATTATCCAAAGAAGACATAGGAATGACCCAAAAGTATATGAAAATGAACTCAATACCTGTATCATAAGGGAAATGTCAATCAAACCACGATGAGATATCACTTAATCCCAGTCAGAAAGGCTAAAATTAAAAAATAAATAATGATAAGTGTTGGTGAGGGTGTAGTGAAAAAGGAACTCTTCTACACTATTTGCGGGAATACGAACTAGTACAACCACTTTGGAGGACGATGTGGCGATTCCTCAGAAACCTACAAATAGAACTACCATACAACCCAGTAATTTCACTGTTAGGTATTTACCAAAGATAGAAAAACCCTCAGTCAGAAAAACATTTGTTATTGAAGCATCATTTACAATTGGTAGGACATTGAATCAACCCAAATGTTCAAAAATAGATGAGTAGATTTTGAAAAGATGGCATATGTACTCTATGAAATACTACTCAGCCATAAAAAAACAATTAGACCCTGGCATGTGATACAAAGTGGATGAATATAGAAAATTTAATGCTAAGGAAAGCCAGGCAGACTATGAAAGACAGATTCTGTGTGTCCCCACTCAGACTATACCAAATGTCTGCTCTCTATAGCAGACACTGAAAGCGTGGAAGGTATATATCAGGGAAGGAGACCGTAGATACTAGAGACAGTAAGGGTAGTGGTAACACGGGGGAGATGGGTAAGGGAGGGAGGGAGGGAGGAGAACAGGGGGAAATCAATACGTTTAATTTACACAACAATAAAAAGTATTTTCTGATGATAATGTATGTGATAAGGTCTTGTCAGATCTGGAGACCTGTGAAGATGGAGGCACCCACCCACTGTCATTAAGCAATTTATATCTTCTAAGTTTTGAGTGACCAGATTAGATGCATTCAAAAGAATAACGATATGATTTTGTGGCCCCACATTCTGGAAATTGCTCATGGGTTTGTTTTTGTTTTGTTTTGTTTTGTTTTGATATGATAAGGAAGAGCAAAAGCTATTTTGAACTAGCACACAAGGCATGGATTGAGTGTCATGAAATCTGAACTACAAAACAAATAAGTAATGAATACTTGTTTCTTTAAAACTAAATTTAAAAATAAAATAAAACAAGTTGCTCTCACCTTAATAAGGAAAACATGCGTTTCTTAAATCCACATGCCCAGTTCTGCTTGTAATGAAACCCAAGAATTCCTGCTTGAATCAATGAAACCTGTGTGTGTATATGTGTATGTGTGTGTGTGTGGTGTATACGCACATGTGTGCATGTGTAGTGGGTATTCTCAGGGTAACACAGAAGGCAGGGATGGGAGGAATAAAGAACTTTTTCAAGGAAAGGCTAGGAACTGGAATGAGGACCCGCTTATATACCCATCACACCGATAAGACCATATAGCAGCTGTTGAAATCCAGTACTCCGACTGGCCCATCAATGTTCACGCAAGACACTCATGGCCTATTTTTAATATCACACCCAAACAGGGGATTTCCTAAGGTTTCTCAGCATCTTAAAGTCCAATTAGTCTACCAACTTAAATTTGCTAGAAAGGATCTCAAAGTGACCATTATTTGAAGAGGGTTCTTACTACTGTGCTATAAGGACTATTTCTCTTGTTCTTTTTCTGAATAACATATACATTATCTTTCATGGTTTCACTTATCAGTCCTCCTCCCAAAAAGAAAGTAGAAACTATTGATGTTGGATGGATAAATGCCAAGAAGCATATTAAAATATACTTACATTAATTCAAAGAAAGACATTAGTTTAGAGTGGGGTAATTAGGTTTCACCTCATTTAGGCTTAATTAGTATTATCGTATCAATCCATACAGTGAAAAAAACAATTCTAAGAATAGCAGAAACATACACTATCAAATATTCAGAGATGATATTATGAAGTACCAACTCCTTAAGTCGCTGGACTCACATAGTCAGTCAGCTATGGTTCACATCTGTAGAATAAAGAAAGATAAGCATTTCTTTTCATTTTCAAACTAGTTATATTTAAGCATGAAAAGTGACTGCACTTTTCTGGTATAGAAAGAATATCATCATATCATCAGGCCCAAACATATTTTAGCAGAGCTGTCATTGGACAGCAGACTGTGACCTTCTGAAAGTCACAACCTTTCTAGTGGTTTACATCAAAGGACTTCGTACGTAACCCTGCTAGGTCCTAAAGGTATCGCACTTTTTCATCTAAGAAGAATTTCTCCTTTGTTTTAGTGCAATCAGCCCCTGAAAACATAATCATAAAGGGAACTTTTTATGTCACACAAACTGCCACGTGCCTGATACCTCATGTCATAGAAACAGTACAGGGCTGTCTGACTCAAGTATCTATGCCAGTATTTCCAAAAGATGTTAGAAACTTACCCTCTTTTCATAATGCGATTTAGATAAATTTATGTCCTTCCTTGAAATAAAAGATATTTCAAGCTTTCCAAAAAATAATAAAGTACATAGACAGACAGACACATACACACACACACACATACATACACATATACATGTATGTATAAATATACATATCATATAATTTTTGCTTAACTGATATTTTTTTTTTCTTCAGGTCCTTGCTTTGTTTTTTTGGTCTGTCCACACTCATAATTTAGGATTAAATATAAGACCTTTCAAATAATTGCCCTGAGAATACTCTTAAATTTCATTTACTCTAAGCAATTTGAGAACTTAGCGTCTTTATAAGGTAAGCTTGAGATCTTACAGCAGCAGTCGCCTGACCGATCTGAAGCAGAGGGGAATAAATAGCCCACCACCTTTCTAGAATGTTTTAAAAACAATTTTCCTCTTCAACAATTCCAAAGCAATTATACATGAAAATACCCTTAACCTCACACAGTGTGCATTATGTAAAATTTCTGGAGGGGAAAAAGCTTTAAAAATACAATATACCAAATCAACAATAAGTGATTTTTTTAATCATAAGTGATACAGCATGATTATCCATTCTCCAAGACTTACCAGAGTAAAATTATTTTATTCGATAAATAAGGTGTGGCTTCTAAGAGTAGTATAATGGAAAGCCCACAATTAAAGAAATAAACTTCAGCTATTTTTTACATACATGCAAAACTAATTTTGAACAAAATATTTCAAGATGCATCCTCTCATTCATTCAGCTATTTGATTTTCCATAGAAGTTATCATCAGACCTCATGACAAATACTGCAATGATGGTTAAAATACAAAATCTACAACCTATAGTCATAGCTTACAAAAATATTACAGTTATTCTCCCACGTGGATGATCAAGGTTTGAGTTCCAGATCTGGGAAGTGTTCTGGGTTCACATCCTGCAACCTCCCTAATGCAGTGGGTACACTCATACATGCCTGCAACCTGGGCCCACTGGGACGAGGGGTGGCTCATAGCACAGGGCCCTACAGGGTCTTGTGGTTCTCTGTCTCTTTCTTATGGACATAAATAATTTGTGTGTGTGTGAGAGATTTTTGCTGTAGGGCATGTGCATTAGTTCGAGAGGCAGAGAGAGACAGAAAGTGAGAAATTACCCCCAGGGGAGAAGGCCACAGTCATCCTTTCTTCTCTACTCTTCTCCTGAGATTCCAGTCACGCACATACACATGCCCAGCATAAAGCCACCAGATCCGGGACTCGAACCACAGTCAACCATGTGGGAATCCAGTGCCTTGACCACTACACCACTTGCTGGCCCCAATAAATGATTAAAGAGCAAATGTGAAACATATCCAAGAATAATGATAGACAAAGGGGGGCTTTATATAAGTCTAATAAGAGGCACAGCCAACAAGCACTGCCTTTGATGTTCAGAGGAAGCCAGCAGACTGGAACAGGGGAGGCTGCATGACGGTGCCTCCACTGGGCACTGAAGAATGAGAAGTTTTCTGAGAGTGAACAGTTGGCAACAGAACACTCTACACAAAACCAAGTATAATGAAAGGAGCATAGCTGGAGGAATATAAATCATATTCAGGAGTGAGGCAAGAAACATCAAAATGACAGTTCACCACCAGATCCAACCCATAGGTATATTTTGTTTATTCAGCTATACATTAAGTTTTTAATCAGTTGACATTTTAAAAATTGATGAATGTTACATGAAACTCATGCCAAACTTCTTATTAAAAATCTAAAGATTCAGCAACAGCCAGCAACTATTTCCCCATGAGTACAATTGTCTAGCACCTAGTAGAAGTATGTAGATGCCCTTCTGCCTTCCAAGTCCCCACTGCTCCCTGTCATCACATAGTACCCACGGTACTCATTTCTCATTACTCACTTCCATGTCCAGATGACTGCACACATACTGCTGGAATGAATGGCCTTATATAGAAGCCAGTTCACCAGAAGAGAAGATACGATCAGGGAAACCGTTACAGCTAATACTAAGAAGTAAGAAAGAATCTAAGTTATGGAGAATATCTAATTCATGGTAAAGCATTTAGGTTTTATTTAAAACAAATTTTAGAACATTTTACAAGAAATATGATCCAGACGGTTTATTAAAGAGTTGCTTCTGAGGGCAAGGATAGGATGTCTTGGACTATAGAGAGAGGAAGCTATTTACAATAATAACAAAGGCTACTATT
Organism: Tupaia belangeri chinensis; assembly: GCF_000334495.1. NCBI lineage: Eukaryota > Metazoa > Chordata > Mammalia > Scandentia > Tupaiidae > Tupaia > Tupaia belangeri. The sequence continues at coordinate 11,307,435 of NW_006159525.1, read as the reverse complement.
GACTGAGTTCTAATATCTTCAGAAACTATTAAGTCGTAATATACATCATTCTTCTGAGTTTGAATCCTAACTCCACCTCCTAATAGCTATAAATTATTGTAAATTATTTAACCCCTTTCAATCTCAGTTTACCATCTGTAAAAATAATGCCTAGCATACGTGTGTGTGTGTGTGTGTATTCTATTTAAAGTACGAAGCACAGGTACAAGCAGTTAGTGTAATGGCTATGTCACTGGACTCCCAGTTGTCGACCACGGTTCAAGTCCCGAACCTGATGGCTTAAACTCACGCCGGGCACATGTACATGCGTGCCCAAGATCCCAAGAAGAGAGTGGAGGAGAAAGGATTGTGGTGTGGCCATTTCCCCTAGGGGATGATTTCTTGCTTTCTGTCTCTCTCTTTCTGTCTTTCTGGAGAACTCTGTCTCTCTGTCTCTGTCTGTCTGGCGAGCGCACACGCCCTAAAGCAAAAAAAAAAAAAAAAAATGTACAAAGCACGATGAGTACCTGACACATAGAAAGAGCTCAACCAATTTTAACTATGATATTTTAAATTTTAAATCTCATTTTCGAATTTGGAAGATGTTATAATAGTTTTCCCATTAAGGGATTGGAAAAATTTGTTCAGTAATGTCAAATATTTTGCCCACGGAAAATAGTTATCACACAAAAGAGCCTTATGTCAAAAACAGACCATTTGCCATATCATGCTGCTTCCTGTTGAAGGAGCTTTGGGGAAATCTCCTTGGCCTCTCTAGGTCTCATTTCCCACAAGCAGGCTGAACTGGTTCACTGGATGATCTGGAAGATCTATTATCATTCTCATTTTCTGAATATATTTCTCCTTAGGAATGGACACATTCTGGATGATAGAATAAGAAGGGTAAAGAGATAACTAGCCTACCACTTGTAGTCAGATAGTAAGTCATTCCAGGTTGGTCTCCATCAGCTTTTCCCTTGATACTGTAAATGTCACCGCCCTACTTCAGGTACTTACTACCATTCTTGGAGTACAAGATAAGGATGAAATCATGACACTCTTCTTAAACACTTTTAGCAATATCCCCCCTTTTTTTTGGTCATAGGGCACATGTGAGGGACAGACAGAGACTGAGAGGGAAAGTGAGAAATCAACCCCCAGGGGGGTTGGCCATACTGCATTCTCTTCTTTTCCATTCTCCTAGGATTTTGAGACACATACACATACACACATGCCCAGTATAATTTTTCCTTTTTTAAAAAAAAATTTAATTATACATATATTTATTTTTTCTTAATTTTTAAAATTATCATTTATACATTAAAATGTTATAAATCATTTAGATTGTGAAGAGACTTTCTTTTTCTTTTTTTGGAGAGGATTTTGCTACAGGGCACCTGTGCTCGCCAGAAAGACAGAGAGAGACAGAGAGACAGAAAGTGAGAAATTACTCTCCAGGGGGGGATGGCCACATCACAATCCCTTCTCCTCCATTCTCCTCTTGGGATCTTGGGCACTCACGCACACGCATTCGGCATGAGTTTAAGCTAACGGGTCCGAGATTTGAACCACGGTTGACTACATGGGAGTCCAGCGACATAGCCATTACGCTAACTGCTGGTCCCAGATTGTGAATATACACCTCAGTTCAGTCCAGTTGAGACTATTAGACACCTCCTCGTCAACAGATAAAAAACCTTATCTGTGTCTCACAGGTGTCTTATCTCTCCATTTCCCTCCAAATTTCCTTTCCTACATTCTATGTGATTTTTTTCAAACCACCAGGTCCAGTACTTGAACCACAGTCAGCCATATGGGAGTCCAGCACCTTAACCACTATGCTCCAGTTCCCTATTTTTTATATAGAATAAAATCCAAACTGTTTTCCCCCCTTTATGAGAAAGAGTTAGGAAGAAAGAGAAAGACATACATTTGTTTCGGTTTGGTTTATTTGTTGGTTTGTTTGTTTTACATGGTCTTACTGTGTAATGATCCTCCTGCTCCAGCCTTCTAAGTAGCTAGAGTTATAGCAGACATCACACCCAGATTATTCAGGTTACCTGAGCCAACTTACAGCTTCTAACCTCTCAAGCAGTGGTTCTACCTGTGCATTTCTGTGTCTGGGCCTAAAATCCAAACTTCTAAGCATGATACTGCAGTCACCGTATAATCTTGCCCAACCTGCAATGCAGATCAACTAAGCTATGTCCTTCCTTAATTCGATCAGGTAGTTAGAAAATTCATGACATATTTTTTCTGTGCAAAAATACATCATGACTTTTCCAACAACCCAATACATCCGTATGACTTCATCTACCCTGCTTCCTCATGTAGTGCCCTTCTTTATATCACCTACCTCAATCTTGCCCATGCTTTAAGAACTCACCCCCAACACAGTCCTTCAAAATCTACCCTGCCCCTGAACCCCACTGTTCTAGACTGCTGTGTTGTGAATAACAGAAAATATCTTAGTCTAGGTAATTTATTTTCAAAGAAAGGTTTATGCAGCTCACATCCTTAATTATAGTCTTCAAAGGTCCCACCTTTCAACCCTATAGTCAGAATAAGTTTTCATCAGTTAATCCCATCACGACCAAATCTCAACACATGAATGTGGGGGGCAGGGACACATTGAAACCATAGCACCTGCTACTGGATTGGAGGGACCCTCCTCTCTCTCCTATGGTCTATTACATCTTTCCTAGAACAGATATATCATCCCTGTAGTTAAGATACAGTACCATCCTCACCCCTGTCCCCCGCCTTGCTCGTCACTAGTCTGTGAGCAAGATTGGAGGGACCCTGCTCTCTCTCCTATGGTCTATTACATCTTTTCTAGAACAGATATATCATCGCTGTAGTTAAGATACAGTACAATCCTCACCCCCGTCCCCCCGCCTTGCTCGTCACTAGTCTGTGAGCATATTAATGATAGAGAAAGGGTGCTAGCCTTCCTTATTGATGAGAACTTAGTGCAACTTATTGCACATACCCTAGGTGCAATAAACTTGTTAAATTAAATGAAATAAGCAGTGCAATGCCAAGTGCTATTTACCATAGAATAGAACCAAAAAAGAGGACAATTTTGGGGAGCACAGAAGTGAAAAGACAATTCCAAATTTTGTGATGCTTTATCCCATTAACATTTAAATACCTCTTAGATTCATAAACAGATTTGTTAAGCCACTAATAATTATCCTGTAGGACCAGCCCAAGGCATGCTGGTTAAGGCAGCTGGATCCCACATGGCCAACTACACAAAGTCCTGACTGGCAGGTTGAGAAACACACTGGGCTGTGCCTTCCCAGAATCCCAAGGGGAGAGAGGAATGGAGGACCAGGAATTGCAGTGCACTTTCTTACTTTCCCTCTCTCTTTCTCTCTGTCTCTCTCCAATGAATGCATGTACCCACTGACAAAATTTTTAAATAAATAAAATAATTAGTTTGCAATTTTTAACAACAATAAAGGGACAAGATCTAATTTTTAAAATATTTATGTATGACTTGTGGTATCTATTTTGTTTTGGAGGAGTCACACCTTACATATGACCTAACGAGGTGTGTGTGTGTGTGTGTGTGTGTGTGTGCATGTGCATGTGACATTTTAGTTATAAGTAAAATACTTATTATGATTCACATTGGGAAAAAGGTATCTGTGACTGTGTTGGCTGAGTCACACACACAAATAAATTTTTGTAAAGATATTTCCAAGGGCCGGCAGATGACATAGTGGTTAAGGGCCCTGGACTCCTACATGGCCAACCACGGTTTGAATCCTGGGCCTAGCAGCTTGCTTTCTCAATTTCTCTCTCTCTCTCTCTCTCTCTCTCTCTCTCTCTCTTGATCTTTCCCTCTCTGGTCAAAATTAAAAATAAATAAATAAAGTCAAATAAAATAATTATTTACCAAGAAAAAAAAATGTATTTCCAGTCCTGTCCTACAAGAAATATACTGTTTATCAGTAGTCATCTATCCTTCCAAAAAAAAAAAAAACATATCATGGTAAATGATATTAAAGTTTGATCTTCACTCTAAAGAGTCAAAATAGAAGAAAAGAAAAGTTGCAAAGTAGTTAAAATTAATCCTGTAGTTCTTAACAACCACCTTTTCTATTCCAGTCATGGTGCATAGGATTAAGAGTTTACAAAATGGGTGGTTCCATATGTTGAGTCCTAAATCCTTAGCCCATGGATCCTAGAAGAGCAAAGCTTTCTTTAATGTGTATATTCCAAAGTAAATCATTTTAATTTTTATATTCCAATATTATTTTATATTCTAAAGTAAATAATATTCATTTTTACCAGTTTCTATGAAGCTCGTTTTCTTATACACATGGAGCTTATTTTCACACACAAGCTAGGCAATTGCCAAATTCGTCTGACCAAAATAGAATCTGGCTTTGAAATCTAACATGGCAGCAATTAACCCAAACTGCACATCAGATAACTTTTCTGGGTCATAAATAAATCTTTGTCATTTGCTTTAAAAAGCAATGGCTGATAGCTAGTAAAACTGGATACACACCAGCAGTAAATATTCCTTGTCTATCTTGCTATCATTAACTGGCTTGCCTGGAGATGCATCATCCAGGACTGAGAGTCTTAACTGGACATACCTTGGGATATACTGGAGCAGTCACAAGGAAACGTTTTATCTCCAAGTTGCATTCACACATCTTATTTACTTATAAGGAAGGACTGAATAGAAATGTCTTTTCATGTCATCTAACAATGATGATCATCTGCTTTGCTTCAACTTCATGGTCTCCTGCTACTTCTCCCTTTACTATCCCTAGCAAGTATCTCTCCCAGTCCTACTGCCTAATGCAACACATTGCCGGAGGCCTCAGCATATTCTCACAACATAATACATGAAATAACTTGAATTGTGTTCCACAAAACACCAGTCCTGTGGAGTGCCCTACAGTCTAGCATTCTTAGAAATCAATGAACATTGAACATTTTCATGAAGAATATCCTTATAGAAGAGATTCTGAGCAGTCCTACCATTAAAAAAAGTATATTTACCAGATTTCTTTAATCTTGCAAGCGTATTTGACCCTAGTCTTCTCTTTTTCTCACTTTCACTATTTATTTATGTCTTTCTTCCTAACTTTATTTTCAGGTAGGATATATGTAGGAAGCATTGCTTGTCATTGGGTGCAGGCTCCTCAAGTTAAATGTCCAGCATTCTCCTCCCCTTCTCCTACCCTTCCTTCCCAAAATTAAGACCAGTCAATTACCTTTCTCAAATAATCCCAGCAGGCTACCACTTTTGTAGTTTTCAGGTCAGACACTTGACTTTCTTGATTTCCTGTACTCAGTCTCTCAGATTGAGACTTACTTTTCCCCTTAGCTAAGTGATTACCTGGACTCAACTCAATCTTGAACCCTCATCCTCTCATCAAAGCCTAATGATTAAGGTGACCATGGGCCACAGCAGCTACTCTTGTTCATACTTTGGTGTCATGCTTATGTGAAGGCCACCTCCTTCACATGCCCTCTCTGATATCTCCACTCTGAAGAATCACACCTTTACTGGGAATAGCAGTTAGCATAATGGCTATGTCGCTGAACTCCCATGTAGTTGACCACGGTTCAAGTCCTAGGCCCAGTGGCTTAAACTCACGCCGGGCATGTGTGCATGTGTGCCCAAGATCCTGAGAGGAGAATGGAGGGGAAGGGATTGTGGCATGGCCATTCCCCCTGGGGGGGTGATTTCTCCCTTTCTATCTCTCTGTCTCACTCTGTCTTTCTGGCGAGACCACGTGCCCTATAGCAAAAACCTCTCAAAAAAAAAAAAAAAAAAGAATTACACCTTTACTTAAATTCCTAGGCAGCTATTCTATACACCAAAGCTTAGCTCTATTTTCTAAATGAGAGGACAGAGGCTGGATTGAACAACTCAAGTAGATTACAAATTTATTTATGTATGTGATCTTTCATTTTCTGTACTTCACAATATATAGTCCAGTGCTGGGCACAATATCTATGCATGAAGAAGACAATATTGGGTTAAAAGAGAAAGACAATTGAACAAAGACTTAACAGGAGCATTAAACACTCTCACTCAGGATGCTCTCATCCTTAGAAGTAGGCTTCAGCTTCCTTATTTAGGCACTCTTCAAGGCAATGTCAAGCCATCGAGGCTAGAGGCCAGTTCAAAACCAGAAAGTCTCAGACATTCAGTGCTAACAAAGGCTTCCCACAGTAATGGTCAGATTGAGAACAATTCTGAGCTTTCTCCCTTCTGAGCATGGCACCTCCACGACTACACAGGCCACATGTCTATGAAGCTGGCTTCGTCCCCAGGTTTTGATGAAAGTGCTTAAGTAGATGGTGGGACAACTAATTAGGATTCATGACGCAGAAGGGTAGATGTGAGGAGTATAAAACAAGATTCAGTTGAGCTGCAGATTTTATTGATGTGAGAAGAATAAAACAAGATTCAGTTGAGCTGCAGATTTTAAAGTTCTTACAGCACATCTAAGTGGGAAGTTAGTATAAGGTGGTGATTAAAGTAAGAGCACCAGAATCAGACAAACCTGGTTTAGGTCACAGCTGTTCACTTACTAGCTATAAAGTCTTGGGTGGATTATCCAATCATCTCTGAAAACCTCATAGAGTTAGGAAGATTAAATGGAATTATGCTTTAAAGTCCTCAGTGCCCATTATATGGTATATATAAGTCATTTTCTTTTCTTTTTTTTTTTGGAGAGGTTTTCGCTATAGGGCACGTGCACTCGCCGGACAGACAGAGAGAGACATAGAGACAGAAAGCGAGAAATCCCCCCCCCCCCCAGAGGGGATGGTCATGCCGCAATCCCTTCTCCTCCATTCTCCTCTCGGGATCATGGGCACGCACACACATGCGCCCAGCGTGAGATTTAAGCCACCGGGTCTGAGACGCGAACCGCGGTTGACTGCATGGGAGTCCAGCGACATAGCCATTACGCTAACTGCTGGTTCCCTATATAAGTAGTCATTTTTAAATGTATGAATTAGTAGTAGTGGTAGTAGTAATACAGCTGGTTGACTCAGCCTAGAGAATTAAATGTGGTTTGGAGAATTATCAACACACAGGTGCCTCAAGCTGGTAGCAGTGAAACAAAATGCATAGTAAAAATAGAAGTGGGGTTGGGGGACAGTAAGAGGTGTGGTAGTTAAGGCATTGGACTCCCTCATGGCTGACCATGGTTCGAGTCTCAGACCCAGTGGCTTGAAAATCGAAGAGAATGGAGGAAAAGGGATTCTGATGTGGCCGTCCCCCCAGGGGTGATTTTTCAATTTACCTATTACTATCTCTCTCTCTCTCTTTCTGGTGAGCATCCATGCCCTATGGCAAAAAAAAAAAAAAACCTATCAAAACAAAAAAATTAATTAAAATTGAAAAAAAGAATCGAGGCCCAGAATGTTAGTGCTGAAGAATACTAACATTTAATGGGGAAGGAGGGAGAGAGAAGAAAAGAGTGACAGGATGAATTCTGGCCCCTACACAAACACAAAGTTTACACAAAGAAATGAATTGCTAATGGTGGAATTTCACAATAGAAAAAAGCCTAAGACAGGCCTGTGGGGAAATATTTGGAGACAGGATCTTCCAGTCAAACAGTCCACTGACTCTATCAATAGGTCCCTCAGGTCCTAATCCCCAGACATATGCTACAAAGGTTCCAGATGCTTATTTTTCCCTTAAGTCATTTCTGTGCAATTCTCCAGCATGTTTACTGAATCATACGAATCTGACCCTACTTCTGAGAGGAAAGGGCATTTGATTAGTTTTACAGTGTTCCACAATCCCAACTAGTAGGGGGAAGTTGTTTCCTTTTCACCCCATCAAGGTATCAGGCAGTGAATCTTTTACATTACATTAAACAGTCACGTTTTATAGTTTGGCTTCCTTTTATGATGATCTAAATTCTAATACAATATTTAAACTCTAAGATCCATTTTTATATTGCTTTACTGAATCTCCTGAACATCTTATGAATATATTTATTTTTCCTAAGTAAGAGAAAGTGGAACAAAAGTCTTCAAATGTTCTGCTAACTCCCTTAAACGTATTTAAGAACATAACCTACAACTCTATTCTGCAACTGAAATACACTTTCTGCTTGAGTTCTTCAATTGTGCAAGTTCTTGGTCTTCTGGGTTCTTTAGAGATTTCACATCTGTTTTTCAAGTTGTGTGATTTTTTTTCCATGAATAATAAAATATTTTAAGTTAGGTATCAGTTCACAAAATTCATAAACTTAACAGGCTAAGTTTGATAGGATTCGAGTAATATTTTCCACTCGATGTCTGCAACAGACAGTGGCTGGGTGAAGTATGAACAAAAATCATATGCAAATTAAAAGTAGACTGCTGACCTTTAGTGCAGAGTAGAAACTGATATTTTAACTACTTTTATTGCCTGCCACATCCCCAATTTCTACAGTGGACCACTGCTCCTTCAGACTCACAGCTCAATAGAAGTGCTATCCTGTTCATCAGCAGCACAGGATTTTGTCAAGACAAGCACCACCCAGAACAACTGCCCTCAGTTCCTCTCCCCCAGCTCCACAGTTTGCATAGTTCTGACACATTATCCCTAGGGGCATCCTCTCCTTCAATTTTACCTTCCCATTGAGGCTGGCCCTCCTTTTCTGAAATTAACAACCCTACCTCTACCATCCTATACTACTGAGTTTCCATTCATCTACTCGGCTTTCTTTTTCTCTATAGCACCTATCATTCTCTCACTTCCTATTTATTTGACAATATATTTATTGCCAACTACACTAACAAGATAAAAGTTTTATAAAACAAGTTATTCTGTTTTGCTTGTCCCTGAATTTTTATCACCTAAAACAGTGTTGGAAATAAGGTAGACACCCAATAAATATAGTTGAATAAATTAATATCTAGCTTTCAGAATCAGAAACAAAAACTATACATAATTTATAGTTTCTCAGGTCCTAGATCCCAGTTGTTCTTTTAGTCTCTGGAAATTGCATTATTGATACCTTTCCTTTGTCAATCTTTTGATTCACTTTAAGTCTGGGCCAGCTAGTAACACTGTGGGAATGCACTGCTCAGGAAAAGTTGGGCGCATATGAAAGATGGGGGTTTGGTTCCCCAGTTGGCCTCTACACACTGGGTGTGTATATTAATGACCCTGGTTGGCTAGGAAGGCAGAAGGGGAAGAGGGTTGCAGTGTGAAACCCTGATGGGGGTATTCATCTTTCTCTTTATCTCTCTTACTCTCATAAAGGAAATAAACTTCTTTATTATTTTGCTTTGTTTTGTTTTGTTTTGTTTTGTTTTTGAGAGAGAGATTTTCACAATAGAATACATGCACTCACTGGAGAGACAGAGAGAAAGAAAGTGAGAAATCACCCCCCAAGGGGGAATGGCCATTCCTTAATCTCTCCTCCTACATTCTCCTCTCAGGTTTGGGCAAGCATGTACACATCTTTGACATGAGTTTTAATCCGCCATGTCTGGGACTCAAACATTGGTCAACTACATGGGAATCCAGCAACATAACCATTATGCCATCTGCCAGTGCCCATAAATAAACTTTTTAAAAATTAAGTTTAAATATTGTAGTAGAGGCCACAATATTAGATCAGCATCACTCTAGATAGTATCACTGATGGTCTCATCTACCTTCCTAGTCTTCATCACCTAAATTACTGTGAACTCCTGTTTTCAGCCAACTGGTTTTGAGGGTCAGGCACTGTACTGGTCATTAAGAACCCAGACACAAGCAAAGAGCTCACAGACTGGAGGAGTAGTCAGATAGGTAGGATGCAAATAAGTTTGAGTATGTACATCAGCCTGACAGAATTAGGGGAAGTACCAGTTACTCAGGTAGATAGACATAGAGTGACATGTTCCAAAGCACTGATAGGAAAGAACACAGCACACTTGATAGCTAGGAACTGCTCCTCTGTCAACATTATGCATTCATAGATTCCCTTCTCCAGTCACAATCTTGGAGTCTTTCAATGTAGTTGCTTAGTTATCCTCATAGAAACCATTGTCTGGTCTTGTGGAAACTCTGAATCCATCAATTCTTGCACTTTATCCCTTGTCCCCTCCTGCTTTTCTTTCTCTTCTAGTTCATATTAAACTCTGTGGTCCATCATGATTCCCTAGAAATTACTGCAACGAACTTACTCTCCTTACCCTCTATACACTGTCATAGTATATTCATACCCTTGAGTTAACCCAATAATTCACTTTCTCTAATGTTTACATGTTGAAGCAGAACTGTGCTGGAGAAACTCTGCTAGGATCTCTGCTAGAAAAACATGTAGTCAGATTGATGACAAATTTGTGATAGTCACAGATGGGCACTAGTTTTCTATAAAAAGTGATCTCTCTCTTTCTCTAAGATGTTTATTTCACTTTTTTTCTCAATGCTCTAGGCTCTCACCTCTCCTCATAACATTCAGTTGATGAATTTGCCTCATATCACCAGACAGATCTGCAATACACTGACTGCATTGATGGCCCCGTTCTTCACCAGTTCCATATTCACACCCTGCCCTGTAACTTTGCCCTGACTCTAACCGCCACTAGGTGACTTCTTTGGTCAAAGGGTTATCAAATATTACACATGTAAAAAATTGGTGTGGTTCAACTCTTGGTCACACCACGTACCACCACATAATGAGATGACATCTAAATGAGCCTGTTGCAGGATGAAGGAAATATAGCCTAGTTACCTGCATCGCCTCACTGAAAAGGCAGTAAGCTCTGCGAATGAGCTCAGCAGAGAGCAGAACACGCATGGAACCCAGCCTGCACCTGATCCCATTTGCTTTATCCCTCCTCTGTCAACAGACGAAATGTTCCCTCAGGATATAGTCCTTTCTCTACTGCCTCACCAGGGACTTTGTTGTTGGGGAATCTATGCTTTCTCCTGCAACAACCATGTCTATCTTTCTACTCAATCTTCATAACACAGTCAATATATAAACATAGTCTACTTTCTTCAATACAAAACAAAACAAAAAAGTTCCCTCAAAACAATCGACCTGTAGATATACTACCTACTTCCTCTGCTCACATTCAGATCAGTATTTCTGGCCTCCCCTTCACTCATCAACTCCTTCCAATCAGATTTCACCCTCACCATCCTTTGCCTCTGAAACTGCTATTATTAATGTCCCCAGTGAGTTATTTGTTGCCAAAATCAATAAACACTTGTCTGTCCTCGTCTTCTTAAAATTCTAAGAAGTTCTGGCAAACACTCTGTCCTTTTCAGAACACTCTTTTTCTTTTTGGCTTTTCTCCTACTTCCTACTTGCTAGTTGGTCTCATTCTCCTTTGCCAATGTCTTCACTCCAACTCAAACCCTAAAGATTGTAATTAGACTCCTTTTCTCATTTCTACACTCGCTCCTTGAGCAATAATAAATATTCTCATGACTTTAAACAATGCAGTCATTATGATCATCCCAAGTTCATATTCCTACTCTAAATGTTTCCACAGAAGTTCAAAATTGTGTTTTCAAATGTTTATCACATATTTCCACTTGAAAGTAGATATGAAAAATTGCTAACATACTCGGTCACCAATGAAATAAAAATTGAAATATATTTAAATACCACTTCATAACCCTACAATTCCTAAAATTAAAAGGCTAAAAATCATTTTAAAATATAATAGCCAATATGTGAAGCAATTGGTACTTTCATCCACTGAGAGTAGATAGATGTGTGGAATTGTACAGCTACTTTGGAAAACTGGCAGTTTCTTAAACATTAAACATACACAATCGTATGACTTAGTTAATCTATTTCTAATATTTCCAGAAGAGAATAACAACATATTTTTATAAATGAACTTGAACCAGAATGCTTATAACAGCTACATTGATAATAATTAAAAATCCAGAAACTGAAACTCCATCAACAGGAAAATAAATCAATTTGAGAGGTATATTATTATTTTTTTGGAGAGGTTTTTCTGTTTTTTGTTTTTGCTTTGTTTTTTGTTTTGTTTTGTTTTGTTTTTGCTATAGGCCACGTGCACTCGCCAGAAAGACAGAGAGAGACAGAAAACAAGAAACCCCCCTGCCATGAGGGATGGCCATGCCACAATCCCTTCTCCTCCATTCTCCTCTCAGGATCTTGGGCACGCACGCACATGCACCCGGCGTGAGTTTAAACCACCGGGTCTGGGACTCGAACCATGGTCAGTTACATGGGAGTCCAGCAACAAAGTCATTACGCTAACTACTGGTCCCAAGAGGTATACTATTTTGCACCTTTTACCCATAGAAAAGGATAAACTAGTGGCAAATGTAACAGTACTAGAAAGTCTGAAAAATAGTATTTTCACCAAAAGAAACTGGAAACAAAGAAGGTAATATCCACAGGTAGATTGTTTTGAGGAAATTTTTTTGTTTTGTTTTATATTTAAGAAAGTAGAACATGTTTATAACATTTGTTTGGAAACACAAACAAATCCTTTGTTTCTAGAATTTCATACTGAATTAATTCATTTATATAAAACTCAACAATAAAACCCATCTCTGTGATATAAATCACAACACAGGTTGCCCATAGAATGTGAAGGTAGTGACTGACTGGAATGCATCATGAGGGAACTTTTTAGAGGGATGGAAATATTATATGTGTTGATGAGGTTAAATGCCTAAGACTTGGTTTGAACACAGACCTTCTTACTTCAATTATATTTAATTATATTAAACATTCCAGAAATTAGAGATTACTTTATAACAAAGCCTACACTATGTAAAATCAAACTACACTGTAACAGACAATTTTTCTCATTAGTACTATCCATGAGCCAATCATCCCATGATTGCCTAGGGTACTCACCTACCTTATGGAAAAGATAACCTCCCACTATAGAAACTAAAATATCAGCTTCTTTTTTTTTTAACTGTGAAATAATGGACATTTATTTGACCAGAGTAATAATATTGGCCTTTTTGGAAACTGGGCACAGACTCCTGACTTAGACCTCCAATCAGACATAGCTTCCCTGAACTTTGAATCTTAAGATGGAAATGTAAGAACTCAGAGCCTACAATAGATTCCTTTGCAGTGTGATGGGCAAGAGGGAAGCAGCCAGATTAGCACCAGCATCCAAGTTGTGTGAACAAAAATGCCCAGTCATGGTGTTGATGGTACTGGCCAGCTGGTCGTGTCTAGCAGTAATGGCATAAAAGCTTTAGGTATTGTTCCGGGGCATGATGCAAGGCAGTTTTACTGCTCGCTAAACCATAAGCCAGTTTTCTGTCCCCTTGGAGACTCAATAAGTTGCTACCTATTTCCTAACAAATTTATTTATTCCTTCAATTAGTTCAGTTTCATTACTTAAAATTAATAACACTGTGTGATATACCCACCATTGCAATAGATAGCTTTTTCTGGCAGTCACATTTGACTTTTTTTTTTTTTTTGAGAGGTTTTTTGCGTTAGGGCGCATGCACTCGCCAGACAGACAGAGAGAGACAGAGAGACAGAAAGCGAGAAATCTCCCCCCCAGGGGGGATGGCCATGCCACAATCCCTTCTCCTCCATTCTCCTCTTGGGATCTTGGACACGCACGCACACGCGCCCGGCGTGAGTTTTAAGCCACCGGGTCTAGGACGCGAACCGTGGTCAACTACGTGGGAGGCCGGCCACATAGCCATTACGCTAATTGCTGGTTCCTGTCACATTTGACTTTTTTTTTTTTTTTGAGAGGTTTTTTGCGTTAGGGCGCATGCACTCGCCAGACAGACAGAGAGAGACAGAGAGACAGAAAGCGAGAAATCTCCCCCCCAGGGGGGATGGCCATGCCACAATCCCTTCTCCTCCATTCTCCTCTTGGGATCTTGGACACGCACGCACACGCGCCCGGCGTGAGTTTTAAGCCACCGGGTCTAGGACGCGAACCGTGGTCAACTACGTGGGAGGCCGGCCACATAGCCATTACGCTAACTGCTGGTTCCTGTCACATTTGACTTTTAAAACAGGTGTAACTCTTAAGGTTAGGTATTCTTCAGAGAGTTCAGGGTTTTTTCTTTTTTTTCTTTTTTTGTTTTTTCTAATGAAGAAAATGTTTTTATCTCAAGGAACTCCAGCAAACAGGAGAAAGAAATAAATGTACCACAAAACAAACAACTGTTTTAATCTCAAAGATATTCTAGAGGTTTAATAAGTCTTCCCTTCTTTTGAAGCAGTGTCCTGGAAAATACATTATTTTAATAGAGAAAATTTTTATACATAGATGATTAAAATGACTTCAGGATTTTATGACATCTTTTTTTTTTTTGAGATTTTTTTTGCTATAGGGCGTGTGCGCTCACCAGAAAGACAGAGAGAGACAGAGAGACAGAAAGCGAGAAATCACCCCCCCAGGGGGGATGGCCATGCCACAATCCCTTCTCCTCTATTCTCCTCTCGGGATCTTGGGCATGCACGTACATGCGCCCGGCGTGAGTTTAAACGACCGGGACTGGGACTTGAACCGCAGTCAACTACATGGGAGTTCAGTGACATAGCCATTACACTAACTGCTGATCCCATGACATCTTTTTTTTAAGAGAGAGATTTTTGCTATAGGGTGCGTGTACTCACCAAAGAGAGAAAAAGAGAGATAGAGCGAGAGACAGAGAGAAAGTGAGTCATCACCCTCCCAGGAAGGATGTCCACATTGCAATTTCGTCTCCATTTTCCTTCTGGGATTTTTTTGAGCATGCCCACATATGCACCCAGCATGAGTTTGAAGCTGCCGAGTCCAGAACTCGAACCACAGTTGGCCATGTGGGAGTCCAACAATGTAACGGTTACACCAACTGCTGGTGCTATGGCATCTTTTTAAAACAACTAAAATCAAGAGTATTTTGAAGTTAACAACGTCCAGTCACCCTTAGGATATCTTTTTCTTTATTTTTCCTTCTACCTAGAAAATTGTGACCTCTAATGATGTCCTTTTTATGAATGGATGTGTTTCTTTGATACTAGTGTTTATCTTAGAGATGCATTTCAGTTGGAAATGTGAAATTTTATCTCTTTAAGCTGTTAGAATTTTAAACAGAAGCTATATTTTCCAGAATGTCTAGACCTAGAGAAACATCATCATAATAATTTGGTGGGGAAAAATTAATTTATTGTGCAAATTAATCTTTTTTAATGGATGGTGATATATTCTGTTTTCCTTTCATGGATAAATTAAGAGACTTCCAGAAATTTCATTGGTTATCAATGACTTTATCTTCCTCACAATTTTTTTCTTTTCTTTTTTTTTTAATTAATTAATTTACATTCATTCACTGAGCATTGTCACAGCATACAAAATGTGATTTCCCATCCAGATTACAGTGCATAGTGGCTTAATCATACATGTTATCATCAATAATTTTCCATTTCTAGTTTCATATATATATAGTTTCCCCCTATTTTTTACCCTCTTCCTTTTCCCACCGTTCTCCCACACTTATCCCACAGTTTTCCATTCCTTTCTCCCCCCACATTTTGTTGATTCACAGAATTTCTTAAATAACCTAACTATTCACAATAGCAAGCTTAGATGATATATACATATCTATGAATACATGTCTGACTTTAGGCATGGAATTCTGAGTAGAATGAATATACTATGAGGTAGCACCTGGCTGATGCTATATAGTTTGCTACAATAATTAATTATGTAATTTTTACTACATTTTTAATGTCAAGAAAAGCAGTTTTAGTTTTAATAAATAAAAGAAATGCTAAGGAACTATGCTTGAAACTTTTAACCCCAAATCTTAGAAGATTCACTTATTTTTTTTTTTAATGTTTTATTTTTAAAGGGTAAGGAGAAAAAAGAGAAAAAGAAAACAAACAACACAAAAGAATGTAATATGCTATAGTTTAGTAAACTCTCTCTGAAAGGTACCTTTGGGTAAGTTTTTGTTCATCTTTTGGCTTGACCCTGATATCAGTAAGATATGCTTTGGGGACCAGCAGTTAGCGTAATGGCTATGTTGCTGGACTCCCATGTGGTCAACCATGGCTCGAGTCCTAGACCCGGCGGCTTAAACTCACGCCAGGCACATGTGTGTGTGTGTGTGTGTGTGTGTGTGCCCAAGATCCTGAAAGGAGAATGGAGGAGAAGGATTGTAACATGGCCATCCCCCCTGGGGGGGTGATTTCTCACTTTCTGTCTCTCTGTCTCTCTGTCTTTCTGGCAAGCACATGCGCCCTGTAGCAAAAACCTCTCAAAAAAATAAATAAATAAAAACAAAATAAATAAATAAATAAATAAATAAGATATGCTTTGTTACACAGTCATCCACATCTATGTCTCATCTATGTCTTCCTGTTACCCACAGAATTGTTGATTTTGTTGTATAAGGTTCCTGCCTTTCTCTTCTTCAAGGCTATGTAAAATCAAATAAATCACCCAGTGCCTGAAGTCTTGCACTTGGCCTGGGGATTCACATTCTTCTCAACTCCTTTCCAAGAAAAACAGTTATTTGTTCATTTTGTAGTGCATTCTTTTGTTTAGTGAAAGTTTCTTGCTCACCCACTATGAGCTAATTCATTGTTTTAGGTGGACACATCCGGTGGTGGACAAAATGGACATGGTCTTCACTTTCTGAGGGATTTACAATGCAGTGAAGAGGACTTGCCAGTAAAATAATACCCTAAAAAATTACATAAACATTGGACTCTTCTAGGAATGAAAAGAACAGACAATCAAAGAAAAGCTGGAAGAAGGAGAGTGACAGAAGTTTAATTTATTTTGAAAGATTAGTGAGAGCTTATCAGAGGTGGACACATAACCACTAAGTCCTGAAAGATGAGAGCCAGTCATGTGGTGAGTTAGCTAAGGCTAAGGTCTGTGCCTTGGCCTTCAATGGGCCAAGAGTTTGGTACTTTGGGGAATTAAAATAAGGTCTCTGGTTTGAATAATAAAAGAAAGGCAAGTCTAAATTGAAGTTTTACAGTACACAGTAGCCCTACCACCTACGGTCTGGTAGACAAAATTAAAGGTATAAAATAATGCACAATATAATGCTATTCTAGTTCACTGGTACTAAAACAGAAATCACAGAGTAATTTATAAAAAATAGAGGTTTATTCATCTCAGAGCTTTGAGTTCCAGTCAAGTAGTCTCATTGGGTGAAGCCCTCTTGCTGGCTGGGTCCTGAAATGGTGCAAGGCATCACATGGCAAGAATTTGAGCAGAGCATATTCTCATTTCTGTTCTGGTTACACTCCCTCTTCTCATAAACTGACCAAGATTCAATCAGGAAGACCCACACTGATGACCTGAATCCTAATCACCTCTTGTAGGCCTCACCTCTTAACCCCATAATCACATTAACTTCATTCTCGTAATCTTACCACAACCAATTTTTCTTTTATTGCCAAAGGGCATATGCATTCTTCAGAGGGAAGGAGAGAGAGAGAGTCTTCCCCAGAGGCTTTGTCACCCCCACAGTTCTTTTTCCTCCATTTCTTCATCCTCTCTGGATTTGAGGCAAGCACAAGCATGTGCCCAGTGTGTTTTCTAAATCTCCAGGAATGAGATTTGAACCATGGATACTTACATGGAACTCAACTCTCCAGGTACAGTGCTTAATTGCCATGCTAACAGGGCTGGCCCACACAACCAAATTTCAACACAGGACTTTTGGGAGCATATTCAACCATAGCAAATAGTAAGCTACAGAAGGGATTGGAACTAGCCAGTAATATTATACAATTAACACTTAAAGGTTATTCATAATGTAGAGAATGTGTTTTGAAAGGATTTGTTTTATCTATGAACTAAACTTTAGTATTATGCCAAAAAAAAAAAAATGCTATGCAGTTGAAGGATTTCCCTTCCACAATTGTCCCTAAGGACAACCATGCAGTTGGCTGTGATGTTGGTACCAGCAAAGCATGGAGTCTTCCTAATGAGGCTCTTCTTCCCTCCGCTGTCATTTGGCCATGAGAAACTGCTATTGGAGCCATAAAGTATTTTGAGAGAAAAGTAGCAATTTGGCAGAAGTAATTATTGTGGCACTCTTAGCCATCTTGCATCATCAGCATATGAGTCCTGTGCCATGAATCAACCTTCCACTCATTGACAGTGTCCACAAAGACACTTGACTTTAAGCTCAATCGAATGAATCTGAATTCATGATGGAGACAGAATGATATCATGGTAACCTTGTGCTTAGTCTCTATAAGGTCACAGTAATAAGCTAAGGACTCATCCTTTAAAATAATTTTTAAAATTATTTGCTAAGGAAATATGACTCTACTCCAAAACTCTATAGAGCTTGTAACAGGCTCAACACAGCAAACATATCTTCCCTACATATTGTATTAGTTACATAAAAATATTGCTATAGCAAATAACCCTCCATTCTCACTAGTTTAGCACAAGAAAGATTTATTTTTTATTCTTTTTTATTTATATTTAGTCATTGTACATCTTTAAAGTGTACAGTATGGCTTTTCTAGGCATGCATGCATGTTAACCAAGTCAAAATATTATCATATATGTTTCAACAGATAACCCTACATTCTCATGTCTGCAAATTTTTTTATTTTCCCTGAGTGTCTTCCTGCCACCCTCTGCTTTCCATGCTCTTCTGCATAGTCTCCAATATCTACACTTGCCCTCTCTGGTATTATAGTTTCAGGTCTTTCAATTTCTGCCTTAGATGTCAACATTTTATGTTACATTGTAGTGTGAGTGATTTGGTGGTAGTCAGAGAAGAAGATTCTGCTCTAAGTTTCTTCTGTCTTTGACTCCACCAGGTTCTCAAAAAAGTTCCTGCTCAGATAGCCATTACAGAAGGAGAAATCTGGAAGTTTTTGTGGGGCAGGCCAAAAAGTGATGTACATTTCCATCATTCTCATTGCACAGAACTCAATAATCTGCACCTAACCCTAGGAAATATTGGACACCCGAGTCAAGACAGGTGACCAGGAGGAGGAACATGTACACTAGAGGAGCACCAGAAGCTATTTGGCAAGTATATGGGCTTACTTGAACCAATGGTTCATAAAAAGTTTACTGAGCTGGGATCAGCAGATGGCATAATGGTTATGTCACTGAACTCCCACAGAGCCGAACATGGTTTGAGTCCCAGACCCAGCAACTTAAACTCACACCTGGCATGTGTGTGTGCATGCCCAAGATTCTGAGAGGAGAATGGAGGACAAGTGATTGCAGCATGGCCATCCTCCCTGGGGGTTGATTTCTAGCTTTCTCTCTTCAGTCTGTCTCTGTCTCTCTGATGAGCACATACTCCCTATAGCAAAAATCTCCCTAAAAAAGGGGGGTGGGGAGAGGCATTGGTGACAAAATTTTATTAGGTTATATTGCATTATCCTTTTTATATGACTCTGAGGTATTTTAAGTCAAAAGAAATCATTTTCTCATGATTCTATTTGTAATTTTGACCAAAGGTTGCAGATTGCTAACCAGACCATATGCAGAATAACAGCTTTCCTTGGGCCCAGTGTTCTGTTGGTGCAAAAATAACTTTACATCAGAGTTATATTCCAAATCTCTTGACCTAACCGTGGCACTCTCTCTATTGTTTGTGCATTTTGGGCTTCTATCCAAAATGTGAGTCCTATTGAAGTCATTTCCCTCATACTCTTATTCAAGCCACACTTAATCCAACTCATTACAACTCTAAGGCCTTTCTTGCTAACCCTTTCAAGAGTGATCTCTGAAATACAAGTTCAATTATGAATAATATTTCTATAATTATATTTAAAATGGTCACAAAATATTCCCTCCACCTGAAATTTCCCTAACTTCATATTTTCCTTTATTTATCCTTAAGATAAGTCCAGTATGGAGAAAAATAGAGAGGTAAGACATTTATGGAACACAGAAATGGTTTGTTGCTTGTTAATAATGTGCATAGTATCCTCAACTGAACTGGTGTGAAGTGTGTTCATGTTGGGCAAATTAACTTTACTAACTAAGTGATACATAGTGATTGAATGTATAAAATAAATTAAAAGAGAGGAAAAAAGATAAATCTTTCTTGAAAAACCAAACTTGCTTTTCATCCTTCTTTCACTCCACTCAGGAGAACTACAGATTCTCTCATTCCACATTTCTACAAGGCTGAGAGTCAAGAGTGGAAATGGAGAGAAGGGAATCTGTGATAACACATTGTCTTGTTTGTACAATTCCACTCGTCCTGTCCCCTAGAGCAAATGTATTTCTTTGGAACTCTTGTTATCTGTCTTCATCACTGCCATCCCCTTACATTTTAGCACCTTCTCTACATTCATTAATAATTTTTAGACTTAGGGATTCATATTCTTGCCATAATCTTAGATGAAATTGATGTACACTTTGGTGGCTCATTTATTACCTAAGACAAACCACTCTGTGACTGCCCCATGTCAACAATTTTTATCTTCACACCTCAGTTCCTATGAACCTTCATGATATTCTGTAAAGTTTATGTATTGTTACTTAAATTTCAATATTGCACTCTCCCACCACAAACTCACGAATCCAACTTTATTTCTTATCTTCATGGAGACTGGACATTCTCCTATCAGTTCTTCCAACTCACCAACACTTGCCAGACTTTACTTCTTTCTTTCCATTTCTGGGCTGTTTGCCTAGGTCCATCACTTTATAAATTCATGGTAATTTCTCAATCTCTTTTACTCTCTTCCCCCCAGCCCTCATCCTGGCATAGTCCAGATGTGAATAAATCCAATTGCCTAATTTAGTTATTCTTTCACATGGATTGCTGAACACTGCTAAAGAATATCACCCAGCAACCTTGAAAATGAGAGCTAATATTAATATATAATACCCAAGCTTGTTATATCCGTAATTCCAGCAGCCCTTACATTTATTCCAACTCACTCATTTTCTCGCTGCTTCTCAGAAACAGCTATAAACATCAGGTTTTTCTTCAAACTTCCAACCTATTTTCTGCGAGAAAAGCTTTGGGCCTCACTGGCTGGAAGATTAAGACCTAATGTTTCACATAGAAACCTTTGTGTCTGAACCAGCAGGTGGTGTAATGGTTATATCACTGGACTCCCACATAGTTGAACGTGGTTCAAGTCCCAGACTCAGGGGCATAAACTCACACCAGGTGCATGTGCATGTGTGCATGCCCAAGATCCCAAGAGGAGAGTGGAGGAGAAGGGATTGTGGCATGGCCATCCTCCCTTGGGGGGGGGGGTGATATCTTGTTTTCTGTCTCTCTGTCTCTCTCTTTCTGGCAAATGCACATGCCCTATAGCAAACACCTCTCTTTAAAAAAATAAAAACTAAAAATAATAAAAAAGAAACTTTTGTGTCCTCATCAAGATCATGGGAAACATGAGGGCAAACAATGTACCTATCTGGGTCTTCCCTCATCATTTCCTGTATCTGAAGGAAAAATGAAGAATTAACACTCCAACTTTCTCTCTCCCTATGCTATATTTCTTCTTTACTTTGTACATACAAGTAATTTTCTATGCAAACAAATATCTATATAGTCTTTATGGTGTGTCAGGCACTCCTCTGACTACTTTATGTATATCAATACATTTAATCCATTAAATAACACTATAAGAAACCACAATTATGATCTTTATTTTGTAGATGATGAAACTCAGGCATAGAAGAGCTAACTAAATCATAGATCTAAAACCACTCATTCAGTTGCACTGGAGTGGAAATTCTCCCCTGTGTTTAAAGACCAAATTGTCCCTAACTACATTTATTTCTATTTCCTATTTCTTTTCTTTACTAAACACCAATGTTCTTAAAATAAGGGCACACATTTATGCTCTCCACTACCATACCCCTTACTTACTAACATACTACTATTAACTTCTGTCCACTGCACTCCAGTGTATCTGTCTCTACTGAAGTCACCAGTTACATATATTTGTATTTTCAGATCAGTTGAAAGATGTCTTTATCTTTCCTGATTCCTCTTTGAGAGATTGCAATTACTGATCACTTTCTTTCTTCAATCCTTCTTGGCCAGTGACTTTTATGCCACATCTCCCATTTATTCTTGCCATATTACTTCTTTCTCTCTTTGTTTGATGTTAATGATCCATCAGCTTTTACTCCCCTCATTCAATAGCCAACTCCTCAGAAGCTTCAAACACTTGCTTTCTTAAAGAGTTTGTGTGACTAGTTAAACTACATGCATCCATATGTTCAAGGATATCTTCCTCATTCTATGACTTTCATGAATATGTGCCAATGTATTTTTTCAGCCAAACTGAGCAGAAGGTCTTCTTTTCAGAGAAACCAATATAGGTCTCTTTTAGCCAAAAGATAAGGGTGGGGGCTACCATCTAAGATGTGATAAGTAACATAGACTGTGCATATAGAAATCTGTGTCAGCTTAACCATAACTGAGTTGTGTCATTTCAGGTCCACCAAGAAGTATGAGAGTACTTCCAAAAGCCTATAGAAAAACGTAATTGGGACCAACAGGTGGTATAGTGGTTAAAGCGCTGGACACTACCACATGACCAACCACAGTTTGAGTCCTGGAACTGGTGACTTACTTTCTCAATTTCCCTCTCTCTCTTTGTGTCTCTCTCTCTCTGGTTAAATTAAAATAACTGAATGAATAAATCAAATTAAATTAAAATAATTCTAAAAAAAGGAAAATGGAATTAAAATACAAGTTTATTTTGGTACATTGAAATCTTTAATCCATGCATAGCTTTTATAATATACATTTTCCATGAACTTATTGAAGACTCATCATAGATGCCAAGATGAAATTAGGTATTCTAGATATTTAGTGGGATAAATGCCAATTAAGAATACAGATGAAGGAAGCAGGATTGTGTTAGAAGAGTTTTTAGGCCACAATGCAGATCTGACATCTATGTAAGAATACTGGGGAGATGATTGGGTAGGAAGAGCCTGAGAGAGACCACAGTGAATTTCAGAAAAAGTCAGTGTAATAGAAAGCCCCTCAGCAAAGGATGCCCATGAGAAAACTCCCATTTCTGCCAGACCCGGTCTAGATCTGGTACTGTCTCCATGGTTGGCTGCTGGCTGGCAGCACCCATGGGGAAAGTGACTTCATTGTGAATGCTGTGAATGCCACAGTGGATCCCAAAGTTGTGGCAAATAGAAGCTGAGAGGTACAACTCCATAGCTACCACACGAATTTCCAAATTCCAATATCTCTTCTGTTTGTCTATAATAACAGTCAACACAGAACTCTACTTAAGCCTTACACCTACCCTACAGTTAAGTTACATTTTTTTAATAATTTTTAACTTTTTTTATATATTCAATTACCATTTATCATTACAGCTTGCAAAATGAATTTTCCCAGAAAGAATGCACTGCATATTAGGCCAGTAAAAAATTTTAAGTTACCTCTAAACTATGTCTGATGCTGGTCATGGCATCAGTTAAGACCAGTGTCCAAAGCTCTCTCACCTTGGGGCCTCGTTTATAGTTAGCCATTGAAAAACATCTCTCCACAAGAAATAGAACAGTCTTTCGGAATTAGAGAATGGTTGCCTTCATTGCTGTCCTCAGGGCAGAATGCTGCTGGTATTCAATGCTTAGCTGGAAAAGTTAGAAGTATGAATATTCATCTGAGACAAAATGAGGTCAAACAGAGAGCATTTAAAAATCTCACGAGTCCCTTTTCTTTCTCTAGCTGAAAGTGAGCCCAAAATGCTAGAGGATCCCCTGAAACTCATATGTAGACCCTAAACTACTCTGAAATTTAGAGGGAAACATCCAAACCCTCCTGAGCCTGCATGCTTCTCTCTTATCATCTGTCCTAGCTAATGATCCCACTATACACTCCCAATTGTCCAGACTAGGAAAATAGAAACAACTCAAGACTATATGCTTTCAGTCCTTCCTCAACCAATAATTAAGAAGTCACCAATCAAACGGAGTATTTCACTCCTCTTTTATTCATCCTTCTCTCCAGCCCTGTATCACAATTCACATGGACTAGTATAGATGGCTTCTCTTCCTATACTCTTCCCTCCAGGATGGGCAGTTTTCCTGTATTGTACTTCCAGTGTGATATTCTCCATTTGCAATTATGATGTAACTGATATAAATCCATCAGTGGTTTTCCATGGCTTTTGGAATCAAGTTCTAACAGTCTGGGTGAGTGCCCAAGGCACTAAATGGTCTAGACTTGCCTTTATTCCTAGTCCTGTCTCTTCCTGCTCCCTCCTCTGAGTCCTTCATTCCAGGCATACCAACACTTTAGTCCCTCAAATATAACATGATGGTTCTTGCCTCCATTCCATTTTACATGCTGAACCATTGGGCAGGATACTCCACTGTACTGTGTTACCCTTAGTATAGAACAGCACCCCTACTGTACTCTTAAACTTCTCTGAATCTCAGAGGGAGTCTCACCTCCTCTAGAAAGTCTAGCTTGAAGATTCTTCCCTTTCTTCCATAGTACTCACTTACCATTATGCTTACCCCATCACCTGTTATAAAAAGGTTAAAGTTCATGCTTAAGCCTTGAGGAAGTTAGTTGTTTGTTTTGTTTTGAGAGATTTTCGCTATAGGGCGTGTGCGCTCACCAGACAGACAGAAAGAGACATAAATCACCCTCCAGGGGGGATGGTCACGCTGCAATCCCTTCTCCTCCATACTCCTCTCGAGATCTTGGGCACACACGCACATGCTCCTGGCATGAGTTTAAGTCACTGGGTCCAGGACTTGAACTGTGGTCAACTACGTGGGAGTCCAGTGACATAGCCATTACGCTAACTGCTGGTTCCCAAGGAAGTTAGTTTTAGTCATCTCTATGTCACAATATCTACAAAAGAGGTTAAACAAATGTTTACATGAGATTCTTTGAGTAGTCAGTACAGCTCCTTCTGCTGAAATTGACAGTGGTAGACATTTCAAAATGTCTAAAGTTATCAATTACTTATCATTAAGATGCTTGAAGAAACAGAAGTGGATCAAACTGATTACTTAAGCCAAAGCAAAAAGCTAAAATATTTATTATTATAGTTTAGATGCTTTTTAAAAAATATATGTATGTATCATTCAGCTACTCCTAAAAATTTCCAAATTATTTTAAAACCACTCCATCTTAATTTGGATATAGGGTTTTCACTAACTTTCACTATTAACAACAGAAACAACAAAGATATGTGTATTTTTAGGGTAGCAGAAGGAGAATGGGAATGCCTTGTTTTGTGATAACAAAACTCTTTTTGGATATTATACTTTCCTTAATTATGTGATTGAATCTCTAAAATCACCTGGTGAGAAGTATATATGCTTTTTATTTTAAAGAAACCGAGACCAAAGAAATTATATTTTACAAGTAATAAAATGTACTCACTGTAAAGTGTTTTTGTTCACACATTTTATTTTTCTGTTTATCACAATTCTATAGGTAGTCCTTGGTAATTCATTAACTTGCCCTCGAATGTACAGTTAACTTAGTAAAAAAGTACTCCACTGGATACCTAGTTACTAAAAACAATTAAGTCCAGGAGTGAATGGCACAAACTCTGCAGGGCAGTGGCTGAAAGCCCAGCTCTGCTACTCACTAGCCGCATTACCTCTATTGTAACCACCTGGTACCTCAGTTTCCTTACCTAAAAAACATAAATAATCCATAGTACCTTTCTCACAGATATGCTTTGATTATTAAATAAGTCTATATATATGAAACACTAAGAATAATGCTGGTATATAATAAATGTTAACTATTATTAGGTAATATCAAAAAAGAGAATTCTATTGAAATAAGGATCTATGAGATTATGTTGCATCATACAAAAAGTTGTAACTTGTAATTATACTTACAATATATGATTTTTTTCAATCAAAACATGCTATTAAACTGTACATCAAACTAATCAGGTACTCACTAATAATGTTTAGCTATAATGGCATATAGTGATCATATGTATAAAAAATTTTAATTTAAAATATATATATATTTAATATATAATTAAATGCAATATAAAATATAATAGTAAAATAAAAATTTTAAAATTGTAACACTTTACCAGAAAAAAAGAAAAAAATAATGTTTAGATACATAAGGCAAGATCAACTAAATACCCAATTTTTAAATGCGATTGACATGTACTATTTTTATAAATACAAAATTGTTTTAAATCTTTTTTTTTTTTGAGAGGTTTTTGCTATAGGGCATGTGCACTTGCCAGGGG
>NW_006159525.1:11269079-11281242 GCF_000334495.1 Tupaia belangeri chinensis | reverse complement strand
CTCCTCCATTCTCCTCTCAGGATCTTGGGCACACACACACACACACACACACACATACACATGCCCGGCGTGAGTTTAAGCCACTGGATCTGGGACTCGAACCACAGTTGACGAGGTGGGAGTCCAGCGACACAGCCATTACACCAACTGCTGGTCTCCTTAAATATTTCTATTTATATTTTGAGAAAAAAAATTTTGCTTAACACTATTAGTAAACATGTGAGCTATGCTCTATTTCAAAGTATTTAGGTGTTTGTAATAAAACAAAATAGAAATGTTCCATTTATAGAAATTAGTGCTTATGGACATAAGTAATAATTATCACCATTTAAAGTTTAAATCTGACCAATATTGCAGACAGAAAAAAAAAGATTCTGAATTGCAGAGCTTTTTTACATCATTTATGTTAAAATGTATATAAATGCATAAAGAGTAATACTCTTTCATTAAATATTATAACTCATGATTTTATGCCAATTCAGAGACACATTAAGTCAACTTTAATACCATAAAACAATAGAAACAAGTATTATAAACATAGGAAACATTACTAATAGCATTCCTACACAATAAAATGTTATTGTAACCTTAAAACTTAAATGACTGTACATGCACTTAAACTATCAAGCAAGAATAACCAAATTTTGTAGTTTTATTTCATTTTATAGCATCTACAATACTGAGTAAATGATGAAGATGAAGAAAAAGTCACTAACAAGATCATAGACCTTGTCATGGACAAGTCTGAACTCCTTTGTGGGGGATGAAATGAAGATGATGGGAAAGAAAAGGTGAAGGAAGCTGAGAGAGGAGTCAAGAGGTTAGCAGGAGTGGAGGGAGCAAACAAATATCTATTTCAAAAGAATATATAAGTTGTCCTAACTGTACAAATATTTCTACCAAGCAACCGTTGAATTCCCATGAAATCACAGCCAAAACACCCAGGAGGTAGAACAAAGAAAAGTGAGAGATATTAATCAAGACATTCTACCACCAGCTATGAGAAAACAGCAGCATTTCACCCACAAGAGGACCAACCTTCATGAATAGCCATCCTGGAAAAGGTTGCAGAACATTTAGGCTATTTAACTGGCCAGTCTTTGAACACATTTCTTCACCATAGTGATTCAAACAAATGATTCCCACTGAAAATATTTCTTCCTGACACTCTGCTGTTAGTCATCTAACTTTGGTTATGGGAGACTCAGTAAAGCCAGACATGAAAAGCAGTCATATAATTGTTAAAAGAAAACTTAAGATTAGCCATGTGGGATAATAGCATAACATTGTTCTCATAAACCAAGCAAAAACTTAAACGTTTTTGACTTGCCTTTTTCATTTTGATTGTGTCAAAAAAAAAAGCCATTTCCTTTCACACAATATGTTCTTTCCACATTGTTCTGCTCAAAAATCCTCCTCATTCTTTAAAACATGGCTCAAATATCACTCTCTGACAAAGCCTTCTCCAACTTCTGCAGGCTAAGGTAACCAACTGCTTCTCTGTGCCATATCCACACTTTTATTAGAACATTTGTCACATCCCTGTAATTATTCCCAGGTTAGAGTGCGTAGATGAAGACAGGCCTCTTGGGATGAATAAATGAATGAGTGAATGGGTTAATGAGTGAATGGGATGTGTTTCAGAAGGAGAAATTATTGCTTTTGGCTGATTGAATTCCAAAAATAGCTTTTTAGAATCTGGGATTCCTAAAGGTTTGGATTTGGGGTTTTGTTTTGGTTTTTTTCTCCTTTTTTTCATTTAAATAATTGAGGCCAACAGGTGGTTTCAGTTTAACTAACCTAAAATTCACTCTTCCGAATCCAAGCATTCATTTTTCTTTCTTCCTGGTGTCAACAGCATGCTTTGGACCAGTGACCCTTTCCTGTAGGAAGGAAAAGGTCATTCTGATTTTTATTAAGTCCTGGCAATTTGCTCTTTAGCTTTCTTTGTTGTTCTGCTTACTAGAGACTTGTGAATAGCAAATACCCTGTTCCTCTGGAAAGAAGCTTCACGGAGCTCCCATATCCTGCCTGAAATGTTGAACAACTCTTAATTTGATTTAGTGGAAAGAAAGGCTTCTCAACATGTACTTCCTCCCAAGTTAAATCTAGTTAAATATGAGGAAGGGAAGGGGTGTTTGGCACTTGAAAAGCTCATATTATCTTGAAAAATCAAGTTTGTGAAAATATTAACTCACGTGAAAACCAAACCAACCTTTTTCCTCCTACTTCTCAGGCAAAACAACAAAGAAGTACAGTGGCCAAAAGAATAAAGATTTCTTTTTCTTTCCTTAATGAGAAATTTTTTAAAATAGTAAGCTTTTATGTGGGATCATTGAATTATATACCCATGAAAGCCTAACAATATTTTTAAACACGCTCACTTATTTATCAAAATCACAAGGTTGATTTAAGTCAGTTTAAGTATCTTCTTTTGAGTTATTTTCTCAATTCTCATTCAAAAGTAAAATTGTAGTGTACAGATAGTATGCACTAAATAGTGACAAAATGAAGTCCTGAAACGATTACTAATTTTTTGAAAGACTTTATTTTTATTTAATTGTGATTTTTCCATAGATTTCTAACTTACAAGTATGGACAGTAAGAATTCAGAATCTGGTTTTAGTCCTGCTTTGCTTGCACTTTTCCTTCTTTCTTTCTTTTTTCTTTTTCTACATTTTACGTTTAGTCACTGCACATCTTTGCAGCATACAAAATAAATCGTCCTAGAACCAGCAGGTTGCATAGTGGTTAAGGTGCTGGGTTCTGACATGGCCAAATATGGTTCGAGTCCTGGGCCTGACAGCTTGAAACACACTGGATGCATGTGCATGAATATTCAAAATTCTAAGAGGAGACAGATCTTGGTTTAGCCATCACTCCTGAGGGGTGTTCCTCACTTTCTGTCTCTCTTTGGGTCTCCAGTGAGTGGACATGCCCTATAGCAAAAATCTCTCTTAAAAAAATAAAATAAAATATATCTTCCCAATGAATACACTGAATAGCAATTCAGATATTACCGTAAACATCATGATGCCCAAGTCTATTTTGAGTTGAGTTAAATAAATGGAGTTAAATAATATACTCAAGATTATACACGCAGTAAATTACAGGACAAAAAGCTACTTCTAAGTCCCATTTTATTTATTTTTTAATTTATTTGTATATATTATGGAGTATCTATTATATATTGAGTTTTAGACTGTGTTATGAAGACATAGCTGAAAACAAGGAAGGCAAGGTATCTTCCCTCGAGGTCCCTATAACAAAGAAAATACAGATGATAAAAAAGGCAAATAGAGGGACCAGCAGATGGTGTAATGGTTACATCACTGGACTCCCATGTAATCGACTGAGGTTCAAGTCCCAAACCCAGTGGCTTAAAACTCACACCAGGTATGTGTGCTTGCGTGCTCAAAATCCCAGTAGAGGACTGGAGGAGAAGGGACTGTGCTGTGGCCATCACCCGGAGGGGGTTAAGGGAGATCTCTCACTTTCTGTATCTCTGTCTTTCTCTTGAGTGAGCGTACATGCCCTATAGCAAACATCTCTCAAAAAAATAAAATAAAATAAAATAAAAAGGCAATAGATAAGTAAGATGATTTCAGACACTGACAAAAAAACAAGATACTATGGCAGAGGATAATGGTGAGGAACACCCTTAGAAAGTACTGGAAAGACATGATTCAGAAAATGACATTTGAAGTGAAAGCTGAATGGCAGGAAGACCCTAGGAAGTAAAGATTTGGGAGCTAGGGCCACCCTGAGGACAAACTCAGCAGTAAACTGAATTGTAGTGCTGGAAGCCATATGGCCAACTGCAGGTTTAGAATCCCAGGGATCCTGAGAAGCTGTAATAGAGGGTCAGGAAAACAAGATCACAGCAAGAAAGGACCCTGTAAAGAGTCTCTCTCTCTCTCTTTCTCTCTCTCTGCCTCTCTCTCATGCTCACATACTCTCTATCATGAATATAATCAATAAACTTTTTTTAAAAAGTGATATGGGGGGGAACCAGCAGTTAGCGTAATGGCTATGTCGCTGGACTCCCACGTAGTCGACCATGGTTCGTGTCCCGGACCCGGTGGCTTAAAACTCACGCCGGGCGCGTGTGCATGCGTGCCCAAGATCCCGAGAGGAGAATGGAGGAGAAGGGATTGCGGCGTGACCATCCCCCCCTGGGGGGAGATTTCTTGCTTTCTGTCTCTATGTCTCTCTCTGTCTGTCTGGCGAGTGCACGCGCCCTACAGTGAAAATCTCTCTCAAAAAAAAAAAAGTGATATAGGGGCAAATGATTATAGGAGAATTCTTAAAAGAAGAGAAACTGTAACCTTTATTTTCCCAAAGTAATAGTTAGAACTCTTATTTACTAATTAACCAGAATAGCAGATAATGAACTCTTTTATTGTCAGGACTTTAAAAGAAAACAGCAGTCTTTGAAGTATATGATTCTGATTCAAAAGACACCAAAGACATTTCTTTGTGTGCTTTTTTTGAGGGGCAGAAGGTGGGGTCAAATGCATAAATTTGAGGTTCACCTATTTTCTAGTAATCATGATTTCTGAAATCGTTTTCTGGACCATATGTCTATTAAGAAAAATAATATGCATATAATCATTGCAAGAAAAATTCCCAAAAAGGAAACATAAAAAAATAGAAATAAAAAACAAAAGCTTAAAAGTTAGCAGAATTAGAGTCAGTGATATCCAGACATGATTTATGTTATAAACAGAAGCAGTGAGCTTGGGCCACATTATCGAAGTGGAAGCCAGAGGAACTCAGAGCATTGTTAACTTCCCCAATAAATCACAATTACCAAACCATCAATGATAAATAGCTAGAATCTCACAGTATTTAATAGGTTTCACCATTTGTTGGTTTGTTGATTGTTCAGTTCTTTCCTCAGAAATTGGTGTTTGGTAGTTCAACTTCAATGCATTAATACTTCATTGTGAACCTTTGGAGAATCCATTGTGAAATTTCAAAAGATTTACTATTATAAACAAGAGTGGGATACTGAAGAAAATTCTCTTCTAACAATCTATCTTACATTTGAGGAGAAAAAGACTCTAAGACAGCTTTTGATCAAAAAAAGAAATGTTTAAAAGTGGAAAGAAAAACATATAAATAAGGAAAGGAACATTTCTGTTTCTGAATTTTCAATCAGAATGTTTCCCAAAGATCGGCTAAGAAAAGATGATATGCCAAAGGAACATAAACCAAAAGAGTAGCTAGGTAAAAGTATTAGAATAATCAATAAATCCAATCAAAAATGTTTTTTATAAACAAATAATTTTTCTAAAATTTTATTATTTTGGGGTTGGCAGGTGGCATGGTGGTTAGAGGTGCTAGACTCCCACTGGCCAACTGCAGTTCAAGTCCCAGACCTGGCAACTTGCTTTCTCGCTCTCTCTTTCTGTTTCTCTCCGATCAAACTAAAATAAATAATAAGTAAAAACAAATAAAAGTAATTCTTTAAAAAAATTAATATTTTATTCTTGCATAATGACTGCAGTAACATTTGTTTTTCTCATTTATTCATGAAGCAGCATTGGTAATCTCCATTTCTGAGATGTTAACAGTTGAGGTACTGAGAAGGACAAAAAAAAATTTCAAAATTGCAGAATTTGCATATAATCTGAAAACATTTGTATTAATATTTTTGTTATAATCATTTAACTAACGTGTTTGTTTTTACACTAGTTAAACATATTGGTTGACCATATAACATTAGCACTAGCTTGATATCGTAATGCCTGGACCTAAAGCTATAAGATTTCCAGTTCTCCCAAAAGCTGAAAAGCAACACTTACAGTCAAGCCTGCTTCCATAACTTATGCAAGTCAGTACTGAAGTCATCATGAATGGTTTCTCATAGTAAGAATGACACATTCCTCTAAGCTTTCTTTCCATTTCTGTCCCCAGCGACTTTAATAAGAGCTACAGGCAGAAAAAAGGATTTTTTTTAATGAACTAAGAATTGGCATTGTAAGCTTCTGTGATTTTGTGTAAAAAATGTTTCAGGCAATACTAGTCCTGAACAAACTGTGAAGTACAACTGTTTCTCCTTATCACAGTCATCTCTGATTCTCCTTTCTGGTTTCTTCGGTTCAGTTTGGTTAATAGAGGGAGTTGATTTGTTCATTGTTTTAAACTCAAATATTGCTGACATCACTAGAGAAAATACACACACACACACACACACACACACAACTAGCAAAAGCTCAGTCACAGAGGGATTGCCACATAAAATTGACTTCCCAAGTTCACATACAAGAAACTTGTTCATCCTGCAGTTTGCTTCTGAATTGTAAGTGCTCTGTCCAATAACAAGATAGAGGCAAACCTGCAGGCAGCCCCCAAAGTGGGTAGATTTTTATTTCTTTCACTTAATTGAGAAAATAAGTGTCTATACTTTAGATTCACATCACATATTATGAGTTAAAGTTGTGTTTTTATTTAAAGTTTTACGTATTTTATTCATGATAGAGTACATGTGCACACATTAAAAAAAGAGAGAGAGAGAGAGAGGGAGAGAGGGAGAAAGAAGTATCTTTGACAGTATCTCCTTACATCACAATCGCCCTTTAGCAGTCCTCAAGTTCATTAGAGTCCTGGGCACCTGCACATGACTGGTGTGTTTTTCAGCTGACCCATGAATCCAAACCCGCTGTAGGCCATGTGGCTTCTGGCACTGTGGTTCAGATTCTTAAGGATCCTTTCAGAATTTCTAGAGTAGATTTATTTATATTTATAATCATTTATTCCAGGATCCTATGTCTACCTGGCTTTTAAAAAAATTATTCCTTCCTGTTGTTTATTTTCCAGGAAAGGATAAAAGGTACTTTTCATCCTTCTCTTTTGCTTAACATTCAATATTACCTATTAAGCTAATAGTCTTGAGGTTGCCTCAGGATACTGCCAGATGTCTTTTATTTAAAAGGTCTGGGGTAGGGGAGGGGCAGCAGGTAGCCTAGTAGTTGACGTGCTGGACTCCTACATGGTCGACCGAAGTTCAAGTTCTGAACCTGATGGTGGCTTAAAAATCATGATGGGCACATGAATCCTTAGAGAATGGAGAAAGGATTGATGCATAGCCAACTCCCCATGGGATGATTTCTTTTCTCTCTTTCTCTCTTTCTGGTGAGCATATGCATCCTATGGTGAAAACCTTAAAAATAAATAAATAAATAAATAAATAATAAATGGTATAGTGAAACTTCACAAGGACAGAAATCACTGTAGTCTCTTCATTGCTTGTCGTAGTCAATGGCAGCACTAGCCTCTCAGTTAAAGAACATGGGAAACTAATAATCATTTTCACTGCCTCCATATCTCTCTTACCCTGATATTAAATCAAATCCCTCAATGTTTTCAAGATCAAACTCTCTTTCCAGTCCTATGGATACTGACCTCACTCAAATTCTATCCACCTCTAATATTTCTCATCTTTAAGCCATCTTCCAGGTAAGCTTGTTGAAAGACAAATACCTACTTCCCTGTAAGCCTTTTTATTCTTTCCTCTAAAAGGAAGGGCACTCATTTAATGAGTCAGATTCCAAGAATTCGCCTGGCCCGCATTTACGAATGAGTAGGGTCACTGTGGATTAATCATCACATCCATAGGTATTATTCTTTCTTTTGCTTTCTCCTTTTATGGGCCAGAAATGCAAAGTAGCCCAGGACTTTTCCCACATAGGAGAGATCAAGTCATCCAATTGTCTTGCTCTTCTTTTACACATATTTCTCAATGGATTAATTTCAAGCTATTGTGCTTCCCTTGAGGAAAGTTGGAACGCAATAACCAGGTTAGGGTTAAGCTCAACAACATGTTTCTTAGCCTTCTAGTCCGTATGCCATTGTTCTAAGTTCATCTTGTCAACGTTTTTCTCACTGACAAATTGAGAACAAAAAGTTCAAACAATACAAAATATCAAACCAAAAGTAAAATTCAGCCAAAAGCAAAATAGTATTTTGCTTTTCTTTACTTTTGACCCCAGACAAGTACATTTTCCTTGGCAACTTTATGGTAAGACTGACTGTGGTATTGTTAAGATTTGGATACCAGGTCACCAGTCAGAACATTCTTCAAAATCATCAAAAGCGTGGTTCTATAGCTCATATCCAGTCATGTGAGATATCCTCCTGAATCATTTGATGTTCTGCTTGCCTCCATTGGTCACCAAATGAAACTTAGGTCTGTAGAACGCCATTCAACCCCATCGAGTATCTAGGACTAAATCTACATTTATACTTTATTCCTTGACCTCCAACTCATGGATCTACTACTATGTATGTTCTAAATGGATCATTTTTATGCTGTAATGTGTGGCTACTACTGTTTCTTCTCCCAGAAAGCTTTCCTCAAACCCTTGATCTCCAGCTGTCCAATTCAGTCACTCCACACACGTCCACCTTCTAGGCAGAAGCCAGAGTCAGGTCTTCTGGAGGTTTAAACTAAGTAAGATATTCAAAGTCCTACCACTTTTAGAAATCACATCAGATCCTTCTAACTGTTAAGCATTTCTCCTTCTTTTCTGTTCCAGTCTTACAATAGTTATTGTTCCCTGGACAAAGAAAGATCTGGGTTATGGGACAGCCAATGGCATGGTGACTAAGGCAGCTGGATCCCAACTGCCCATTTAGAATCCCAGACCCAGCAGCTTGAAAAGCATACCGGGCACATCTGCAAGCATGCTTAAAATCCCAAGAGGAGAATGGAGGATTGCAGCGTGGTCCTCCCTCTAAGAGGTGTTTCCTTTCTCTCTTTTTCTCTCTTTTCCCAATGAGCACATACACTGTATAGTAAACAAGAAGAAAAAGAAAGAGAAAGATAGATGTGTATATTTTTTTCTGTTTCTCCCACTGAATGATAAGCTTTTGGGGATAGATCCCAGTTTTATTCATCCCTATGTTCTTCTGATACTTTGATAAGGGATATATTTACAGGTCATTTTTATAGAATTAGTTCATTATTCTATTGTTATATAGGAAAATGAAGCATAAGGTCTAGAGTTGTTGGAAACTTTGTAATATTACCAACAGTTTTAGGGATCAGCAAGTGGCATAATGGCTATGTCACTGGACTCTCATGTGACTCAAGTCCTGGACCTAGCCACTTCAAACTCACATTAGGCGGGTATGCATGCATACCCAAAGTCCCAAGGGGAGAATAGAGAAGGGATTGTGGCATGGCTATCCCCACTAGAGGGTGATTTCTCATTTTCTGTCTGTCCCTCTCTGACTCTTCAGCAAGTATACACACTATATGGCAAAAATCTCTTAAAAAAAAAAAAGACAGTTTTAAGGCCAACATGTGGCATCAAACTCCCACATGGTCAACTACAGTTTGAATCCCAGACCTGCCTTGCTTTCTCACTTTCTCTCTCTCTCTCTGGTGAGTACACATATCCTATAACCAATTAAATAATAATAAATAAATTAAATTAAATTAAATTAAATATTATTTTTAAAAATATTAATCAATAGTTTTACTTTATTTTACTCCAAGAAATTTGATTCGAGGAACCAGCAGTTGGCGTAATGGCTATGTCGCTGGACTCCCACGTAGTCGACCACGGTTTGCGTCCTGGACCCGGTGGCTTAAAACTCACGCCGGGCACATGTGTGTGCGTGCCCAAGATCCCGAGAGGAGAATGGAGGAGAAGGGATTGCGGTATGACCATTCCCCCTGGGAGGTGATTTCTTGCTTTCTGTCTCTCTGTCTCTCTCTGTCTGTCTGGCGAGCGCACGTGCCCTATAGCGAAAATCTCTCCAAAAAAGAAATTTGATTCAAACATCTTGCATGTAATAACCTGATTTTTCATCATAACCCTATGAGATAGGTACTGTTATAATTTGTGTTTATACAGAGACAAATAGATATTAAATAACTTGTCTAATATCACACAGTGAATGGAAAAGTCAGATTATCAATACTTACAGTGAAGGGAAAAGTAAGAGTGTCCTGTCTCACAGGGTGCTTTCTGGAAAGCTCCATTTTATCTGTCAAGCAGTTTCTTAGAAAGGTAGAGATTCAAAAGCACATCAGACAAACTGATCCCACTGTTAGACGGAGAAATACCCTGAAAAAAAAAAAGAATAGGTGAATCAAAATTGCTGAACTACAGTACAAAGAGCCCTTAAGTAGGACTCAAAGGCCTTTAGGTTTTGTCCCGACTTAATGCCTGCCTTAAAATCACTGGGAAGATTAAATTAGAAACTAAACAAGACAGTGTTTTATATGAACAAGTCATTGTGTATAAGTCAAAGGAATTGCTGTAGATACAGTCATAGAGTAGGACTGACTCTGGCCCGTAGGGTTAATAGAGAGTTTGTTGAGAATTGCTAGTGAAAAATCTGTAATGACAGAGGTTAGTGACAAGCCTGAAGTCATTTCTGCAATCTGCAGGGATTCAGCTTCTACTATGTTGAGATAAAAGAGGAGAGTAAGCAGGGTCCATCTTTTTAACCCCAGAAAATGTTTCTATGTTCATGTATTTATTCCTTCTTCTTGTATAAGTGAGATAGACAGACACAGAGAAGCAAAGACGGTATCCCCCACAAAGGGTGATTCACTCCAGCCTCTATTAGCCCTGGACCATGGGCACTGCACACGCCCAGTGTATTTAAGGAGGTCTCCAGATGTGAACCCAGAACCTTCCCCTGTGGTCTGCCTTGCAGAGCATCTTATTTTCCTGTTATATTACTACCCAGCTCCCAGCCCCATAAATTTTGAGTGGCTAGACTTTTTCATCTTATTTTCAGTACCAACTGAGAACTTGTTCCAGTGAATGAAATTATTTTTATATATGTTTAAAATGCAAGTTGATATTTGTTCTTTTTTTAACTTGCAAGACTTGGGAATCATAGGCCAGAGCTGAGAACATTCAATCTTCTAAGTAAGGATCTTTGAAGGGAATGCAAAAACCACCCTAGCAACTTCTTTTAGTTCCTTATATTGAAACCAAATCCCTCTGGCTTGCTTTAGGGGAGAACAGCTGGTCCGCAATCTCCGTATAGTACCCATTCATGGCTGTGTAAAATCGTCTTGCATATTATCTACGTTATGTATTCTAAAAGTGGTAGGCCCTTAGCATTACCAGCAGTCATTTTTCAGTCCTGTGCAAAATATACCCCTGGGAGCTCTTACCAGATGTTTGGTAAAATTATTGAAAGAAACAGAGAAAAAGGCTTTTCCCTGTTTTGAATTTACAGTGAGTATATCATTCAAGAAAAGCAACAAGGTATCTCAAAGTTTCTAAAAATTAGGAAGTCACTTTTTTTGTGTGAGTGTCCTTGTCCAAGTAAAATAGTACACCACAAGTGAAATCCCAAACAAATATGCCGTCTTATCCAGGGGAAGATGTTCATACCACAGCAGTTATAGCTTAAGCATGTTAAAATACTGTTTTCAAAACTAATGATTTTATATACTTTTACCTCTAAAGAAATAGACAGGATCAGATATTATGCAACAACTCAAATCAGGAAGGAATGCAAGAAGAGAGAAGTAAGAGAGAAAGGAGACAGGGAGGAAGAAAGCAAGGAAAGGATGGAGGTATAAAGGGGAGGAAGAAGGCTAAAAAGGACATTTTCTTATTGCTACAGTTGAAATGTATACCCTCCAAAATTCAGGTGTTGCCAATGTGATTACATAATAAGAAAATTTTAACATGCCTAAGCTATAACTGCTGTGTTATGAACATCTTCTCCTGGATAAGATGGCACGTTTGTTTGTGTATTATACATATAATACATAAAATAGGTTTTTGCCGTAGGGCATGTGCGCTCACCAGAGAGAGACAGACAGTGAGAGGGAAAGTGAGAAATCAATCCCCGAGGATAATGGCCACACTGAGATCCCTTTGCTTTCATTCATCTTCTGGGATCTTGGACACAGACACACAAACACCAGGCATGAGTTTCAAGCCACCAGGATAGGGACTCAGATTGTGATCGGCCATGTGGGAGTCCAGCAACATAACCACTGTGCCATCTGCTGGCTCCAACCAATGTGATAATATTAAGAAATAGAAACTTTAAAGAGTGATTAGGCCATGAGACGCCTTCCCTCATGAGCATAATTAATACCCTTATGGAAGAGGCTTCGTGGGCTGGTTTGCCCTTCCACTTTCTGCCATATAATGACACATTTTTCCTTCCC